>NC_091180.1:5597177-5685362 GCF_040958095.1 Procambarus clarkii | reverse complement strand
GTCACACATAACAGTCAGACACACACACACAATAGTCACACAAATGTCATACACATACACACAACAGTTACAAACACACAAACACAACAGTAACACACAACAGTCTTTCACACACACACAACAGTCACACACAACAGTCATACACACACACACACACAACAGTCATACATACACACACACACACAACAGTATCAATCAACAGTCGCACACAACACTCACACACACACACATCAGTCATACACACACACAACAGTCACACACAACAGTCATACACACACACACACAACAGTCATACACACACACACACACAACAGTCACACACAACAGTCACACACAACAGTTACACACAACAGTCATACACACACACAACAGTCATACACACACACAACAGTCATACACAAGAGTCATACACACACACACAACAGTCACACACAACAGTCATACACACAACAGTTATACACACACAACAGTCGCACACACACACAACAGTCATACACATACACATACACACAACAGTTACTCACAACAGTCATACACACAGACAACAGTCATACACACAAACAACAGTCATACACAACAGTCATACACACACACACACACACACAACAGTCACACGAAACTGTCATACACATACACACAACAGTCATACACACACACAACAGTCATACACACACAACAGTCATACACACACACAACAGTCATACACACACACAACAGTCATACACACACAAAACAGTCATACACACACACACAGCCGTCAAACACAACAGTCATACACACACAACAGTCATACACACACTCACAGTAGTCACACACAACAGTCATACAGATACACACACAACAGTCACACACAACATTCATACACACACACAACAGTCATACATACACTCAACAGTCACACAAACAACAATCATACACACACATACAACAGTCACACACAACAGTCACACACAACAGTCATACACACACACAAGAGTTATATACACACACAACAGTCACACACAACAGTCATACACACACACACACAACAGTCACACACAACAGTTGCACACAACAGTCATACACGCCCACACAACAGTCACACACAACAGTCATACACACGCACACAACAGTCACACACAACAGTCGCACACAACAGTCATACACACCCCAAACAACAGTCACACACAACAGTCATACACACACACACAACAGTCATACACACACACAACAGTCATACACACACACAACAGTCATACACACACACAACAGTCATAAACACACACAACAGTGATATAAACACACAACAGTCATATACACACACACAACAGTCACACATTACAGTCATACCCACACACAACAGTCACTCGGACACACAACAGTCACTCACAACAGTCATACACAAAGACAACAGTCATACACACACACACACACACACACACACACACACAACAGTCACACACAACTGTCATGCACACAAACAACAGTCATACACACACACAACAGTCACACACAACTGTCATACACATGCACACAAGAGTCACACACAACAGTCATACACACACAAACAACAGTAACACACAACAGTCATACACACACACACACAACAGTCACACACAACAGTCATACACACACATAACAATCATACACACACAGCAGTCACACAGAACAGACACACACAACAGTCATACACGCACACACAACAGTCATACACACACACACAACAGTCACACAAAATAGTCACGAACAACAGTCATACACATACACACAACAGTTACACACAACAGTCATACACATACACACAACAGTCATACACATACACACAACAGTCACACACAACAGTCGTACACGTACACACAACAGTCATACACATACACACAACAGTCACACACAACAGTCATACACATACACACAACAGTCACACACAACAGTCATACACACACACACACACAACAGTCACACACAACAGTTATACACACACACGACAGTCATACACACACCCAACAGTCACACTCAACGGTCATACACACACACAACAGTCACACAAAATAATCACGCACAACAGTCATACACATACAAACAACATTCACACACAACAGTCATATACATAAACAAGACAGTCACACACAACAGTCAGACACAACAGTCATACACACACACAACAGTCATACACACACACAACAGTCATATACACACACAACAGTCATACACACACCCAACAGTCACACTAAACAGTCACACACAACAGCTACACTCAACAGTCAAACACACACACACACACAACAGTCACACACAACAGTCATACACACACACACACACACAGCAGTCACACACAACAGTCATACACACACACACACCACAGTCATACACACACACACACAACAGTATCAACCAAAAGTCACACACAACAGCCATACACAAACACACACACATCATTCATACACACACACAACAGTCACACACAACAGTCTTACGTAAACACAACAGTCACACACACACAACAGTCACACATAACAGTCAGACACACACACACAATAGTCACACAAATGTCATACACATACACACAACAGTTACAAACACACAAACACAACAGTAACACACAACAGTCTTTCACACACACACAACAGTCACACACAACAGTCATACACACACACACACACAACAGTCATACATACACACACACACACAACAGTATCAATCAACAGTCGCACACAACACTCACACACACACACATCAGTCATACACACACACAACAGTCACACACAACAGTCATACACACACACACACAACAGTCATACACACACACACACACAACAGTCACACACAACAGTCACACACAACAGTTACACACAACAGTCATACACACACACAACAGTCATACACACACACAACAGTCATACACAAGAGTCATACACACACACACAACAGTCACACACAACAGTCATACACACAACAGTTATACACACACAACAGTCGCACACACACACAACAGTCATACACATACACATACACACAACAGTTACTCACAACAGTCATACACACAGACAACAGTCATACACACAAACAACAGTCATACACAACAGTCATACACACACACACACACACAACAGTCACACGAAACTGTCATACACATACACACAACAGTCATACACACACACAACAGTCATACACACACAACAGTCATACACACACACAACAGTCATACACACACAACAGTCATACACACACAAAACAGTCATACACACACACACAGCCGTCAAACACAACAGTCATACACACACAACAGTCATACACACACTCACAGTAGTCACACACAACAGTCATACAGATACACACACAACAGTCACACACAACATTCATACACACACACAACAGTCATACATACACTCAACAGTCACACAAACAACAATCATACACACACATACAACAGTCACACACAACAGTCACACACAACAGTCATACACACACACAAGAGTTATATACACACACAACAGTCACACACAACAGTCATACACACACACACAACAGTCACACACAACAGTTGCACACAACAGTCATACACGCCCACACAACAGTCACACACAACAGTCATACACACGCACACAACAGTCACACACAACAGTCGCACACAACAGTCATACACACCCCAAACAACAGTCACACACAACAGTCATACACACACACACAACAGTCATACACACACACAACAGTCATACACACACACAACAGTCATACACACACAGAACAGTCATACACACACACAACAGTGATATAAACACACAACAGTCATATACACACACACAACAGTCACACATAACAGTCATACCTACACACAACATTCACTCGGACACACAACAGTCACTCACAACACTCATACACAAAGACAACAGTCATACACACACACACACAGACACACAACAGTCACACCAACTGTCATGCACACAAACAACAGTCATACACACACACAACAGTCACACACAACTGTCATACACATGCACACAAGAGTCACACAACAGTCATACACACACAAACAACAGTAACACACAACAGTCATACACACGCACACACAACAGTCACACACAACAGTCATACACACACATAACAATCATACACACACAGCAGTCACACAGAACAGACACACACAACAGCCATACACGCACACACAACAGTCATACACACACACACAACAGTCACACAAAACAGTCACGAACAACAGTCATACACATACACACAACAGTTACACACAACAGTCATACACATAAACACAACAGTCATACACATACACACAACTGTCACACACAACAGTCATACACATACACACAACAGTCACACACAACAGTTATACACATACACACAACAGTCACACACAACAGTCATACACACACACACACACAACAGTCACACACAACAGTTATACACACACACGACAGTCATACACACACCCAACAGTCACACTCAACGGTCATACACACACACAACAGTCACACAAAACAATCACGCACAACAGTCATACACATACAAACAACATTCATACACAACAGTCATATACATAAACAACAGTCATACACACACCCAACAGTCACACTCAACAGTCACACACAACAGCTACACTCAACAGTCAAACACACACACACACACACAACAGTCACACACAACAGTCATACACACACACACACAGCAGTCACACACAACAGTCATACACACACACACACAACAGTCATACACACACACACACAACAGTATCAACCAATAGTCACACACAACAGCCATACACACACACACACACATCATTCATACACACACACAACAGTCACACACAACAGTCTTACGTACACACAACAGTCACACACACACAACAGTCACATATAACAGTCATACACACACACAATAGTCACACACAAATGTCATACACATACACACAACAGTTACAAACACACAAACACAACAGTAACACACAACAGTCTTTCACACACACACAACAGTCACACAGAACCGTCATACACACACACACACAACAGTCATACATACACACACACAACAGTATCAATCAACAGTCGCACACAACACTCACACACACACACATCAGTCATACACACACACAACAGTCACACACAACAGTCATACACACACACACAACAGTCATACACACACACACACACAACAGTCACACACAACAGTCACACACAACAGTTACACACAACAGTCATACACACACACACAACAGTCACACACAACAGTCATACACACACACAACAGTCATACACAAGAGTCATACACACACACACAACAGTCACACACAACAGTCATACACACAACAGTCATACACACACAACAGTCGCACACACACACAACAGTCATACACATGCACATACACACAACAGTTACTCACAACAGTCGTACACACAGACAACAGTCATACACATAAACAACAGTCATACACAACAGTCATACACACACACACACACAACAGTCACACAAAACTGTCATACACATACACATACACACAACAGTCATACACACACACAACAGTCATACACACACAACAGTCATACACACACACAACGGTCATACACACACAACAGTCATACACACACACAACAGTCATACACACACACAGCCGTCAAACACAACAGTCATACACACACACAACAGTCATACACACACTCACAGTAGTCACACACAACAGTCATACAGATACACACACAACAGTCACACACAACATTCATACACACACACAACAGTCATACATACACTCAACAGTCACACACACAACAGCCATACACACACATACAACAGTTACACACAACAGTCATACACACACACAAGAGTTATATACACACACAACAGTCACACACAACAGTCATACACACACACACACACACACACACAACAGTCACACACAACAGTCGCACACAACAGTCATACACACCCACACAACAGTCACACACAACAGTCATACACACACACACACAACAGTCACACAAAACAGTCGCACACAACAGTCATACACACCCACACAACAGTCACACACAACAGTCATACACACACACACAACAGTCATACACACACACAACAGTCATACACACACACAACAGTCATACACACACACAACAGTCACACTCAACAGTCATACACACACACAACAGTCACACACAACATTCATACACATAATCAAGACAGTCACACACAACAGTCGTTCACATACACACAACAGTCACACAATACAGTCAGACACAACAGTCATACACACACACAACAGTCATATACACACACAACAGTCATACACACACCCAACAGTCACACTCAACTGTCACACACAACAGCTACACTCAACAGTCATACACACAAACACACACACAACAGTCATACACACACACACACACACACACAGCAGTCACACAGAACAGTCATACACACAAACACACAACAGTCATACACACACACACAACAGTCACACACAACAGTCATACACACACACACAACAGTCATACACACACACAACAGTCATACACACACACAACAGTCATACACACACACAACAGTCACACTCAACAGTCATACACACACACAACAGTCACACACAACATTCATACACATAATCAAGACAGTCACACACAACAGTCGTTCACATACACACAACAGTCACACAATACAGTCAGACACAACAGTCATACACACACACAACAGTCATATACACACACAACAGTCATACACACACCCAACAGTCACACTCAACTGTCACACACAACAGCTACTCTCAACAGTCATACACACAAACACACACACAACAGTCATACACACACACACACACACACACAGCAGTCACACAGAACAGTCATACACACAAACACACAACAGTCATACACACACACACAACAGTATCAACCAATAGTCACACACAACAGCCATACACACTCACACACATATCATTGATACACACACCCAACAGTCACACACAACAGTCTTACACACACACAACAGTCACACATAACAGTCATACACACACACACAACAGTTACACACACACAAACACAACAGTAACACACAACAGTCTTTCACACACATGCAACAGTCACACACAACAGTCATACACACACACACACACAACAGTATCAATCAACAGTCGCACACAACACTCACACACACACACATCAGTCATACACATACACAACAGTCACACACAACAGTCATACACACACACACACAACAGTCATACACACACACACACAACAGTCACACACAACAGTCATACACACACACACACAACAGTCACACACAACAGTCACACACAACAGTCACACGCAACAGTCACACACAACAGTCATACACACACACACAACAGTCACACACAACAGTCATACACACAACAGTCATACACACACACACACAACAGTCACACACAACAGCCATACATACAACAGTCATACACACACAACAGTCATACACACACACAACAGTCATACACATACACACAACAGTTACTCACAACAGTCATACACACAGACAACAGTCATACACACAAACAACAGTCATACACACACACACACACACACACACACAACAGTCACACACAACTGTCATACACATACACAAGCACACAACAGTCACACACAACAGTCATACACATACACACAACAGTCATACACACACAACAGTCATACACACACACAACAGTCATACACACACACAACAGTCATACACACACACAGCCGTCAAACACAACAGTCAAACACACACTCACAGTAGTCATACACAACAGTCATACACATACACACACAACAGTCACACACAACATTCATACACACACAAAATAGTCATCCACACACAACAGTCACAAATAACAGTCATACACACACACAACAGTCATACATACACTCAACAGTCACACACACAACAGTCATACACACACATACAACAGTCACACACAACAGTCACACACACACACAAGAGTTATGTACACACACAACAGTCACACACAACAGTCATACACACACACAACAGTTATATACACACACAACAGTCATACACACACACACAACAGTCACACACAACAGTCGCACACAACAGTCATACACACCCACACTACAGTCACACACAACAGTCATACACACACAACAATCATACACACACACACAACAGTCACACACAACAGTTGCACACAACAGTCATACACACCCACACAATAGTCACACACAACAGTCATACACACACACACAACAGTCATACACACACACAACAGTCACACTTAACAGTCATATACACACACACAACAGTCACACATAACAGTCATACCCACGCACAACAGTCACTCTCACACACATCAGTCACTCACAACAGTCATACACAAAGACAACAGTCATACACACACACAACAGTCATACACACACACACAACTGTCATGCACACACACAACAGTCAAACACACACACACAACAGTCACACACCACTGTCATACACATGCACACAAGAGTCACACACAACAGTCTGTTATGGACCCGAGCCCAACGTCCGAGCACAGAGCAGTGACGACCACGCCATCTGTGGGTCGGCTCCCGAAACTCCCTCCAAATGGACGGCGCCATCAAGTGAGGACAGGAAATACCAGCCACAAGGGCTAGTTTCCCGTCCTGGTCAGCTCATAACACAGCCGCTGCTGACTTCTGGTGAGGTGGCGCTCGGACAGCAACGCCATCTATGGAGTGGATAGGTGGGCGTTTGGGTCTGAGCCGGTAAGTGACATGCCCTAGAGAGTCCCTAGTACTGATGACGTGTCTGATTACAGAGTCGACCTGGGACTGCTGTAATGGAAGTTGGATCAGTCTACCCAAGGCAGTCGTCTCGTCTCCAAGTGTTTGCTGCAGCAGCTGTGAGTCGCCCCTGGATGAACACTGTGGTGTTAACCTGCCTGTGAAGTGGCAGTTGAGGGATTGTCATACCCGGGACTGACTGGTGGAGACGCTTAACCACTGGGGAGTTGTGGCAAGGAGAGTGATCTGTGGGATCACACGAGGCTCCTGACTAGGGTTTGCTACCTTAGTATCGATCGTGGAGTGGCCTAACCAGCGTTGCTGTTTGGAACCTGCCAGCTGCCGGCTGGACTTGTGGTTGATGGCCTCCATGACGGTGCCCCCAGTGGAACTGTGATTTGGCTGGCCTGTGGCCAGGGTAGACTCGAGAGGATCGAAGGATTCGTAGTGAGGACACAAGAGCACCAAGAGCTTAGCATCGTGAGCACCGTGAACGTCCAGAGTCTTCAGTAGAAGACAACGTTGAACATTCTAGTGTTTATACCCCCCCCCCCGTGTAATCTTCTTCTATATTATTTATGGTGACGGTGTTAATTATATTATTAAGTTTTTGCCTTTATTTCCCTTCCCCTTTAATTTACTTGCGTTACGGATCACATCCCTTGAAAGCCACTATTAGCTTGGGGCCGGATACCCTACCTCTAACAACATCAGAGTAAGAACCCGGTTGCGACCCGAGAGGGCCGTAACATAATTGGCATCCCCAGCGGGATCTGACCCCTTGTCAAGTATGTTTGACAGGGGTGGTGAAGTGGCGTACTCCCTGTAAATAATTCCCCCTGTGTGTGACTATTTTACTACGTTATACGCCCTGTGCGGTGCTTGGAGTGACTAAGTGCAATATTGTGCAGTGCGGTGCTCGCTGTGATTAAGTGATTAAGTGCAATATTGTGTAGTGCGGTGCTCGGTGTGATTCAGTGCAATATTGTAGAGCGAGGTGCTCGCTGTGATTAAGTGCAATATTGTGCAGCACGGTGCCCGGTGTAATTACGTGCAATATTGGCAAGTGAGGCGCTAGGTGCGATAAAGTGCAATATTGACGTAGAACAGTGCTCGGTGCGTAAAGTGCTAACGAAAGCGGTGTGTTAAGTGCTAGTGTTCCATCTCGGTGACGATGGCAGACAAATCGACCATCGACGATCTGGACGATGTTCAGGCTTTTCTGAACAGGGAGGACTGTCTTGCCAGATTGAAATATCTGGGCAAACAGGAACTCGTACTGGTGAGTGCCTACCTGGAGATCAAGATCCGTGCCAGTGATTCCCATGTGGAGATCTTGTCCAAGGTTCACAAGCATTTGAAGGCAGAGGAGAAACAGGAAAGCGAGGCACCTAGTATAAAGGAAGGTGAGGAAATAGCTTCCACTGAAAAGGAAGGTAAGAGCAGTGATGTCGAAAGTGATGAGAGTGAACTAAATATAAGTTTACTTACTGTGAAAATGCGTGAACTAGAGATCCATCGTGAAATAGAATGGAAAAAGCTAGAAATCGCTAAAGAGAGAGAAGAGAAAGCGAGAGAGAGAGAAGATAAGAAATTAGCAATGGAAAAAGAGAGACAAGAAATGAAAAGAGAGAGATTAGGAAAGGAATTAGAGATGAGGCGTTTAGAATTAGAACGAGAAGAAAGAAGAGAAGAGCGAGAAAGAGCAGAGAAACGAGAAAGAGAAGAGCGAGAAAGAGCAGAGAAACGAGAGAGAGAAGAGCGAGAAAGAGCAGAGAAACGAGAAAGAGAAGAGCGAGAGAGAGAAGAAAAAGAAAAAGAGAGACAACATGAGCTAGAAGTATTACGATTAGGCGGTGGGAGACAAACAACGGACACCAGTAGTTTCGATCCGGTAAGGAACATCAAAATGGTCCCGAAGTTCAACGAGAAGGAAGTTTCGAAGTTCTTCGCAGCCTTCGAGAAAGTTGCAGCCTCTTTGGAGTGGCCAAAGGAGAATTGGGCCATCATGATACAGTCAGTCTTGACTGGGAAGGCCCAAATCGCCTACTCCACGTTGTCCCTTGATGGCTCTGGCGATTACGACAAGGTGAAGAAGGTGGTGCTCATGGCGTACCAATTGGTACCTGAGGAGTACAGGCAAAAGTTTAGAAACCTGAAGAAGACCTCAGAGCACACCTTCACCGAATTCGCCACAATCAAGGAGCGACTTTTCCAGGAATGGTGTACCTCTCGGAAGGTGGAGACCAAAGAAGACCTCGAGCAGCTCATACTGTTAGAGGACTTCAAAGACTGTCTGTCTGGAGATCTGAAGACATACCTAGAGGAACAGCAGGTAGAGACCTTGAGTGCGGCAGCCACCATGGCTGAGGAATACATCCTGACGCATAGGCCTTCTGCTAAGTACGTCCCGAGGAATTACCCCCGCCGGTTTGACAAACCTCGTCAGGAAGAGGAGAGACCCGTCCCACGAAGCGCTGAGAATACTCCCCCAAGTAGCCCTCGAAGGACTAGTCCTAACAGTCCGAAATACCGGAGTCCGAGGAGGAATATGGTGTGCTGGACTTGTGGGCAGAAAGGGCATGTAGCTGCTATGTGCCGAGGCAGAAGAGGTAGCGGCCCTCGTAGGGAGGTGATGTTGATGAGCTGTGTGACACCACCAGCAGGAAGCCAGTCTACTACTACTCAGGAAGAACCAAGTTTGTTCGCCCCTCACACTTCAGGCGGGTATGTATCGAGTGATCATACTGGTAGGTCAGTTGCAGTGCTCAGAGATAGTGGAGCAGCCCAGTCCCTGATCGTGAAAAACTCGTTACCCGAGGGAGTGAGTGTGGAAGGGAGACAAAAGGTTATCCTGGTTGGGTTTCCTAGGATGCAGTACATCGCCCCCTTAGTGCCGGTACATCTCGACTCGCCTTACTTGAGCGGCACATGTACGTTGGCAGTAGTCGATACCCTGCCTATAGCTGGGATTGACGTGGTACTAGCCAACGACTTGGTGACGGATTGGAGCAACAATCATCCCAGGGTCGGGGACGAGTCGGCCGGAACAGCAAGGTCTGAGGTAACAGCGGGCAGTGGTAATGTCCAGGTACAGACAGACCCGGAACTAAATAATATGTTTAATTTGTCCTCTACCTGACAGATCGAGAGCATTCTAGCAGAGTCTCCTGAATCGTTTCCCGACAAGAAGCATGAGGTTATGATGGCAGAAGCGACTGAGCGAGAAGAGAGGTCTCGTGTACAAGCACCCACGGATACCAACGAGTCTGGAGCGAAGGCAGATGAGTACTTGCGGTATGGCAAGGCACAGCGTTCTTTGAACCGGCCAGAGATTTCCCAGACGTCGGAGGTATGTGAAGTATGTACGAAGGTTCTAGTGCCCTCTTCGGTCCAAACTAGGCTAGTGGATATAGCCGGCTATGGACATGACAAGCTCATGAAACTTGTCCCTAAGTTAACCAAATGTTTCTTAGCGGTGTTTTGTTTTATTCTTATGTGTGTTATCAGTAAGGACCAGTGGACGACCCGAAAGATGATGGCTCCCTTGAACATCGTGAAGAGATCCCAGGGATTAGAGACGTGCACTGTGAGTGTTGCAGTCGAAGAAGGGACCTGGAAGGTGATGGTAGATACAGGAGGTACGAGATATGATAATATGAGTGACTGTTTCCGACAGGTTGACACCCCCCGCGTGATTGCTGAGCCTAGATGCAGCATTATACGGAACGTTGGTCGACCTGACGGTGGCAGAGCGAATGCCATCTTCGGTGTACGAGCAGCTCTGTTGGAACTAGGTGTGGGCCTAGTAGGCGAGTATGCAGTAAATATTAACCTACCCACAGTCGCTGTCACTCTAAATTATCAAACCCCTGTATTCCAGGTTCCCGTCTCCCTGAAGGACTACCGGACCGGTACTAGAAATGCCGTCTGTGATCAGCCTTCATCGGTGTCACGACACAGGGAAGTGTCGAGTCGACCCAGATCGTGTCGATACCAATCCTTACTCGAGAGATGTGAGAATATGCCCCTGCTTGACATCGCAGTGGAGATGTGGAAAATTACATCAGGCAGGTCATTGCCTTCCATCTTCAAGTTCCCTTTGTGCCAGGGTTTCTCCTTAGGACAGTTCTGTGGACAGGTCAGCCTCGCCATTTCAGTTCCGAAAGATGATGGCTCCCTTGAACATCGTGAAGAGATCCCAGGGATTAGAGACGTGCACTGTGAGTGTTGCAGTCGAAGAAGGGACCTGGAAGGTGATGGTAGATACAGGAGGTACGAGATATGATAATATGAGTGACTGTTTCCGACAGGTTTACACCCCCCGCGTGATTGCTGAGCCTAGATGCAGCATTATACGGAACGTTGGTCGACCTGACGGTGGCAGAGCGAATGCCATCTTCGGTGTACGAGCAGCTCTGTTGGAACTAGGTGTGGGCCTAGTAGGCGAGTATGCAGTAAATATTAACCTACCCACAGTCGCTGTCACTCTAAATTATCAAACCCCTGTATTCCAGGTTCCCGTCTCCCTGAAGGACTACCGGACCGGTACTAGAAATGCCGTCTGTGATCAGCCTTCATCGGTGTCATGACACAGGGAAGTGTCGAGTCGACCCAGATCGTGTCGATACCAATCCTTCCTCGAGAAATGTGAGAATATGCCCCTGCTTGACATCGCAGTGGAGATGTGGAAAATTACATCAGGCAGGTCATTGCCTTCCCTCTTCAAGTTCCCTTTCTGCCAGGGTTTCTCCTTAGGACAGTTCTGTGGACAAGACAGCCTCGCCATTCCAGTTCTTAGAGTACGTGAGTCCATTTGGAGTTGTGTCCCCGTACTAATTTGGTTTGTGTTTCTCTTTATAGAACCCCAAACCAAATTCTTTTTGGTGGGGAGGTGTTACGGACCCGAGCCCAACGTCCGAGCACGGAGCAGTGACGACCACGCCATCTGTGGGTCAGCTCCCGAAACTCCCTCCAAATGGACGGCGCCATCAAGTGAGGACAGGAAATACCAGCCACATGGGCTAGTTTCCCATCCTGGTCAGCTCATAACACAGCCGCTGCTTACCTCTGGTGAGGTGGCGCTCGGACAGCAACGCCATCTATGGAGTGGATAGGTGGGCGTTTGGGTCTGAGCCGGTAAGTGACATGCCCTAGAGAGTCCTTAGTACTGATGACACGTCTGATTACAGAGTCGACCTGGGACTGCTGTAATGGAAGTTGGATCAGTCTACCCAAGGCAGTCGTCTCATCTCCAAGTGTTTGCTGCAGCAGCTGAGTCGCCCCCGGATGAACACTGTGGTGTTAACCTGCCTGTGAAGTGGCAGTTGAGGGATTGTCATACCCGGGACTGACTGGTGGAGACGCTTAACCACTGGGGAGTTGTGGCAAGGAGAGTGATCTGTGGGATCACACGAGGCTCCTGACTAGGGTTCGCTACCTTAGTATCGATCGTGGAGTGGCCTAACCAGCGTTGCTGTTTGGAACCTGCCAGCTGCCGGCTGGACTTGTGGTTGATAGCCTCCACGACGGTGCCCCCAGTGGAACTGTGATTTGGCTGGCCTGTGGCCAGGGTAGACTCGAGAGGATCGAGGGATTCGTAGTGAGGCCACAAGAGCACCAAGAGCTTAGCATCGTGAGCACCGTGAACGTCCAAAGTCTTCAGTAGAAGACAACGTTGAACATTCTAGTGTTTATACCCCCCCCCCGTGTAATCTTCTTTTATATTATTTATGGCGACGGTGTTAATTATATTATTAAGTTTTTGCTTTTATATCCCTTCCTCTTTAATTTACTTGCATTACGGATCACATCCCTTGAAAGCCACTATTAGCTTGGGGCCGGATACCCTACCTCTAACAACATCAGAGTAAGAACCCGGTTGCGACCCGAGAGGGCCGTAACACAGTCATACACACACAAACAACAGTAACCCACAACAGTCATACACACACACACACAACAGTCACACACAACAGTCATACACACAGCCAACAGTCACACACAAAACAGTCATACACACACATAACAATCATACACACACAGCAGTCACACAGAACAGACACACACAACAGTCATACACGCACACACAACAGTCATACACACACACAACAGTCACACACTACAGTCATACACACACAACAGTCACACAAAACAGTCACGAACAACAGTCATACACATACACACAACAGTCACACATAACAGTCACACACAACAGTCATACACACACATACACACACACAACAGTCACACACAACAGTTATACACACACACAACAGTCATACACAAACCCAACAGTCACAGTCAACAGTCATACACACACACAACAGTCACACAAAACAATAACGCACAACAGTCATACACATACAAACAAGTCACACACAACAGTCATACACATAAACAAGACAGTCACACACAATAGTCGTTCACATACACACAACAGTCACACACAACAGTCATACACACACACAACAGTCATATACACACACAACAGTCATACACACACCCAACAGTCACACTCAACAGTCACACACAACAGCAACACACAACAGTCATACACACACACACACACACACAACAGTCACACACAACAGTCATACACACACACACACACACACACAGCAGTCACACACAACAGTCACACACACACACACACA
Source organism: Procambarus clarkii (assembly GCF_040958095.1). Classification (NCBI taxonomy): domain Eukaryota; kingdom Metazoa; phylum Arthropoda; class Malacostraca; order Decapoda; family Cambaridae; genus Procambarus; species Procambarus clarkii. Next base: position 5,669,980 of record NC_091180.1, on the reverse strand, counting down.
ACAGTATCAACCAATAGTCACACACAACAGTCATACACACACACACACACATCATTCACACACACACACAACAGTCACACACAACAGTCTTACACACACACAACAGTCACACACAACAGTCTTACACACACACAACAGTCACACACTCACAACAGTCACACATAACAGTCACACACTCACAACAGTCACACATAACAGTCATACACACACACACAACAGTCACACACAAATGTCATACACATACACACAACAGTTACACACACACAAACACAACAGTAACACACAACAGTCTTTCACACACACACAACAGTCGCACACAACAGTCATACACACACACACACAACAGTCATACACACACACACACAACAGTATCAATCAACAGTCGCACACAACACTCACACACATCAGTCAAACACACACACAACTGTCACACACAACATTCATACACACACACACACAACAGTCACACACAACATTCATACACACACACACAACAGTCACACACAACAGTCATACACACACACACAACAGTCACACACAACAGTCATACACACACACAACAGTCATACAAAAGAGTCATACACACACACACAACAGTCACACACAACAGTCATACACACAACAGTCATACACACAAAACCGTCATACACACACATAACAGTCATACACATACACATACACACAACAGTCATACACACAGACAATGGTCATACACACAAACAACAGTCATACACAACAGTCATACACACACACACAACAGTCACACACAACTGTCATACACATACACATACACACAACAGTCACACACAACAGTCATACCCACACACACAACAGTCATACACACACACAACAGTCATATACACACACACAGCCGTGAAACACAACAGTCATACACACACTCACAGTAGTCACACACAACAGTCATACACATACACACAACAGTCACACACAACATTCATACACACACAAAATAGTCATACACACACAACAGTCACAAATAACAGTCATGCAAACACACAACAGTCATACATACACTCAACAGTCACACACACAAGTCATACACACACATACAACAGTCACACACAACAGTCATACACACACAAGAGTTATATACACACACAACAGTCACACACAACAGTCACACACAACAGTCACACACAACAGTCATACACACACACACACACAACAGTCACACACAACAGTCGCACACAACAGTCATACACACCCACACAACAGTCACACACAACAGTCATACACACACACAACAGTCACACACACAACAGTCATACACACACATAACAATCATACACACACAGCAGTCACACAGAACTGGCACACACAACAGTCATACACGCACACACAACAGTCACGAACAACAGTCATACACATACACACAACAGTCACACACAACAGTCATACACATACACAGAACAGTCATACACATACACACAACAGTCACACACAACAGTCATACACACACACACAACAGTCACACACAACAGTTCTACACACACTCAACAGTCATACACACACAACAGTCACACAAAACAGTCACACACAACAGTCATACACATAAACAAGACAGTCACACACATTAGTCGTTCACATACACACAACAGTCACACACAACAGTCAGACACAACAGTCATACACACACACAACAGTCATATATACACACACAACTGTCATACACACACCCAACAGTCACACTCAACAGTCACACACAACAGCTACACACAACAGTCATACACACACACACAACAGTCACACACAACAGTCATACACACACACACACAACAGTCATACACACACACACACAATAGTCACACACAAGTCATACACACACACACACAACAGTCATACACACACACATCATTCATACACATACACAACAGTCACACACAACAGTCTTACACACACACAACAGTCACACGCACACAACAGTCACACATAACAGTCATACACACACACACATCAGTCTCACACAAATGTCATACACATACACACAACAGTTACACACACACAAACACAACAGTAACACACAACAGTCTTTCACACACACACAACAGTCACACACAACAGTCATACACACACACACACAACAGTATCAATCAACAGTCGCACACAACACTCATACACACACACATCAGTCATACACACATACAACAGTCACACACAATAGACTTACATATACACAACAGTCACACACACACAACAGTCACACACACACAACAGTCACACACAACAGTCATACACACACACACACACACACACACAACAGTCACACACAACAGTCACACACAACAGTCATACACACACACAACAGTCACACACAACACTCATACACACACACACAACAGTCACACACAACAGTCATACACACTCACAACAGACACACACACAACAGTCACACACAACGGTCATACACACACACAACAGTCACACAGAACGGTCACACACACACATAACAGTCACCCAAAAGTCACACACAACAGTCATGCAAACACACAACAGTCACACACATCAGTCATACATACACACACAACCGTCACACACAACAGTCATACACACACACACACAACAGTCACACACAACAGTCATACACACACACAACAGTCATGCACACACACAATAGCCATATACACACGCAACAGTCGCACACAACAGTCATTCACACGCACACACACACACACACACAACAGTCACACACAACAGTCACACACAACAGTCACACACAACAGTCACACACAATAGTCATACACACACACACACAACAGTCACACACAACAGTCACACGCAACAATCACACACAATAGTCATACACACAAACACAACAGTCACACACAGCAGTCATGCACACACACAACAGTCATACACACTCACAATAGTCATACACACATACACAACAGTCATACACAAGTCATACACACATACACAACAGTCATACACATACACAAAACAGTCATGCACATACACACAACAGTCATACACATACACACAGCAGTCACACACAACAGTCATACACATACACACAACTGTCACACACAACAGTCACACAAAACAGTCACGAACAACAGTCATACACATACACACAACAGTCACACATAACAGTCACACACAACAGTCATACACACACACACACACACAACAGTCACACACAACAGTTATACACACACACAACAGTCATACACACACCCAACAGTCACACTCAACAGTCATACACACACACAACAGTCACACAAAACAATAACGCACAACAGTCATACACATACAAACAAGTCACACACAACAGTCATACACATAAACAAGACAGTCACACACAATAGTCGTTCACATACACACAACAGTCACACACAACAGTTATACACACACACAACAGTCATATACACACACAACAGTCATACACACACCCAACAGTCACACTCAACAGTCACACACTACAGCAACACACAACAGTCATACACACACACACACACAACAGTCACACACAACAGTCATACACACACACACACACAGCAGTCACACACAACAGTCATACACACACACACACAACAGTATCAACCAATAGTCACACACAACAGTCATACACACACACACACACACATCATTCACACACACACACAACAGTCACACACAACAGTCTTACACACACACAACAGTCACACACAACAGTCTTACACACACACAACAGTCACACACTCACAACAGTCACACATAACAGTCACACACTCACAACAGTCACACATAACAGTCATACACACACACACAACAGTCACACACAAATGTCATACACATACACACAACAGTTACACACGCACAAACACAACAGTAACACACAACAGTCTTTCACACACACACAACAGTCGCACACAACAGTCATACACACACACACACAACAGTCATACACACACACACACACACACAACAGTATCAATCAACAGTCGCACACAACACTCACACACATCAGTCATACACACACACAACAGTCACACACAACATTCATACACACACACACACACACAACAGTCATACACACACACACAACAGTCACACACAACAGTCATACACACACACAACAGTCACACACAACAGTCATACACACACACACAACAGTCACACACAACAGTCATACACACACACAACAGTCATACAAAAGAGTCATACACACACACACAAACAGTCATACACATACACATACACACAACAGTTACTCACAACAGTAATACACACAGACAATGGTCATACACACAAACAACAGTCATACACACACACACAACAGTCACACACAACTGTCATACACATACACATACACACAACAGTCACACACAACAGTCATACACACACACACAACAGTCATACACACACACAACAGTCATATACACACACACAGCCGTGAAACACAACAGTCATACACACACACAACAGTCATACACACACTCACAGTAGTCACACACAACAGTCACACACATACACACACAACAGTCACACACAACATTCATACACACACAAAATAGTCATACACGCACAACAGTCACAAATAACAGTCATGCAAACACACAACAGTCATACATACACTCAACAGTCACACACACAAGTCATACACACACATACAACAGTCACACACAACAGTCATACTCACACACAAGAGTTATATACACACACAACAGTCAAACACAACAGTCACACACAACAGTCATACACACACACACAACAGTCACACACAACAGTCGCACACAACAGTCATACACACCCACACAACAGTCATACACACTCACACAGCAGTCACACACAACAGTCGCACACAACAGTCATACAAACCCACACAACAGTCATACAAACCCACACAACAGTCATACAAACCCACACAACAGTCACACACAACAGTCATACACACACACACACACAACAGTCACACACAACAGTCATACACACACACAACAGTCACACTCAACAGTCATATACACACACACAACAGTCACACATAACAGTCATACGCACACACAACAGTCTCTCGCACACACATCAGTCACTCACAACAGTCATACACAAAGACAACAGTCATACACACACACAAAAGTCACACACAACAGTCATACACACACACACAACAGTCACACACAACTGTCATGCACACACACAATAGTCACACACACACACAACAGTCACACACAACTGTCATACATATGCACACAAGAGTCACTCACAACAGTTATACACACACAAACAACAGTAACACACAACAGTAATACACACACACACACAACAGTCACACAGAACAGTCATACACACACACAACAGTCATACACACACATAACAATCATACACACACAGCAGTCACACAGAACTGGCACACACAACAGTCATACACGCACACACACACAACAGTCACTCACAACAGTCATACACACACACACACAACAGTCACACACAACAGTCATACACACACACACACAACAATCACACTCAACAGTCACAATCAACAGTCATACACACACACACAACAGCCACACACAACAGTCAAACACAACAGTCATGCACACACACAACAGTCACACATTCACACAACAGTCACACACACACACACAACAGTAAAACACAACAGTTATACACACACACCCAACAGACACACACAACAGTCATACACACACACACATAACAGTCACACACAACAGTCAAACACAACAGTCATACACACACACACACACACAAAAGTCACACACAACAGTCATACACACACACAACAGTCACACACAACAGTCATACGCACACACACATGAGTGATATATACACACACAACAGTCATTCACAACAGTCATACACACACACAACAGTCATACACAACAATCATAAAAACACACAACAGTTATACACACACACACAACAGTTATACACACACACAACAGTTATACACACACACAACAGTCACACACAACAGTCATACACAAACACATCTTTCACACACAACAGTCATACATACACTCACAACAGTCACACACAACAGGCACATAAAACAGTCATACACACACACACACAACAGTCACACACAACAGACTTAAATACACACAACAGTCACACACACACAACAGTCACACACAACAGTCATACACACACACACACACAACAGTCACACACAACAGTCATACACACACACACAACAGTCACACACATCAGTCGTACACACACACAACAGTCACACACAACACTCATACACACACTCACAACAGTCACACACAACTGTCATACACACACACAACAGTCACACACAACGGTCATACACACACACAACAGTCACACTCAACGGTCACACACACACACAACAGTCACCCAAACGTCACACACAACAGTCATACACACACACACAACAGTCATACACACACACAACAGTCACACACATCAGTCATACATACACACACAACAGTCATACACACACACACAACAGTCATACATACACACACAACAGTCATACACACACACACAACAGTCACACACAAAAGTCATACACACACACACACAACAGTCACACACAACAGTCATACACACACACAACAGTCATGCACACACACAATAGCCATATACACACGCAACAGTCACACACAACAGTCATTCACACACACACACACACACAACAGTCACACACAACAGTCACACATAACAGTCACACACAACAGTCACACACTATAGTCATACACACACACAAACAACAGTCACACACAACAGTCACACGCAACAATCACACACAATAGTCATACACACAAACACAACAGTCACAGACAGCAGTCATGCACACACACAACAGTCATACACACTCACAATAGTCATACACACATACACAACAGTCATACACAAGTCATACACACATACACAACAGTCATACACAAGTCATACACACATACACAACAGTCATACACATACACACAACAGTCATGCACATACACACCACAGTCAAACACAACAGTCATACACATACACACAGCAGTCACACACAACAGTCATACACATACACACAACTGTCACACACAACAGTCACACACACACAACAGTCACAAACAACAGTCATATACACACACAACAGTCATACACACACCCAACAGTCACACACACACACAACAGTCACACATATTAGCCGTACACACACACAACAGTCATACAGAACTGTCAAACACATTCACCCAACAGTCAAACACACACACAACAGTAACACACAACAGTTATACACACACACCCAACAGACACACACAACAGTCATACACACACACACATAACAGTCACACACAACAGTCAAACACAACAGTCATACACACACACACACAAAAGTCACACACAACAGTCATACACACACACAACAGTCACACACAACAGTCATACAGACACACAACAGTCACACACAACAGTCATACACACACACACACATGAGTGATATATACACACACAACAGTCATTCACAACAGTCATACACACACACAACAGTCATACACAACAATCATACAAACACACAACAGTTATACACACACACACAACAGTTATACACACACACAACAGTTATACACACACACAACAGTCACACACAACAGTCATACACAAACACATCTTTCACACACAACAGTCATACATACACTCACAACAGTCACACACAACAGGCACATAAAACAGTCATACACACACACACACAACAGTCACACTCAACAGTCATACATACACACAACAGTCAAACACAACAGTCATACACACACACACACAACAGTATCAATCAACAGTCACACGGTCTGTTGTCCCGGGGGACAACAGGACAGTTTGTGTGGGACAGTATCAATCAACAGTCCCGGGGCCTCGTAGCCTGGTGGATAGCGCGCAGGACTCGTAATTCTGTGGCGCGGGTTCGATTCCCGCACGAGGCAGAAACAAATGGGCAAAAGTTTCTTTCACCCTAAGTGCCCCTGTTACCTAGCAGTAAATAGGTACCTGGGAGTTAGTCAGCTGTCACGGGCTTCTTCCTGGGGTGTGTGTGTGTGGTGTGGGAAAAAAAAAGGTAGTTAGTAAACAGTTGATTGACAGTTGAGAGGAGGGCCGAAAGAGCAAAGCTCAACCCCCGCAAAACACAACTAGTAAACACAAAACACAACTAGTAAACACAGTCGCACACAACAATCATACACACACACATCAGTCATACACACACACACAACAGTCTTACATACACACAACAGTCACACACACACAACAGTCACACACAACAGTCATACACACACACACAACAGTCATACACACACACAACAGTCACACACAACAGTCACACACAACAGTCATACACACACACAACAGTCACACACAACAGTCACACACAACAGTCATACACACACACACAACAGTCATACACACATACACAACAGTCACACACAATTGTCATACACATTCACACAACAGACACACACACACACAACAGTAACACACAACAGTCATACACACACACAACAGTCACACACATCAGTCATACCTACACACACAACCGTCACACACAACAGTCATACACACACATACAACAGTCACACACAAAAGTCACGTACACACACAACAGTCATTCACACACACACACACAACAGTCACACACAACAGTCACACACAACAGTCATGCACACACACACACAACAGTCATTCACACACACACAACAGTCACACAAAACAGTCACACGCAACAATCACACACAATAGTCATACACACAAACACAACAGTCACACGCAGCAGTCATGCACACACACAACAGTCATACACAACAGTCATTCACACATACACAACAGTCATACACACATACACAACAGTCATACACACATACACAGCAGTCATACACACATACACAACAGTCATACACATACACACAACAGTCGTACATATACACACAGCAGTCACACACAACAGTCATACACATACACACAACTGTCACACACATCAGTCACACACACACAACAGTCACAAACAACAGTCATACACACACACACTCACAACAATCACACGCAACAGTCACAATCAACAATCATACACACACACACACAACAGCCACACACAACAGTCAAACACAACAGTCATGCACACACACAACAGTCACACACACACACAACAGTCACACACAACAGTCGTACACACACACACACAACAGTCACACAGAACTGTCAAACACATTCACACAACAGTCACACACACACACACAACAGTAACACACAACAGTTATACACACACACCCAACAGACACACACAACAGTCATACACGCACACACATAACATACACACACAACAGTCAAACACAACAGTCATACACACACACACACAAAAGTCACACACAACAGTCATACACACACACAACAGTCACACACAACAGTCACACACAACAGTAACACACAACAGTCACACACAACAGACATACACAACACAACAGTCATACACACACACTATAGTCATACACACACACACACAACATTTACACACAACAGTCACAAAAACAGTCACTCACAACAGTCACACACAACAGTCATAAAAAGTAGTCACTCACAACAGTCATACACACACACACAAAAGTCACACACAACAGTCATAAACACATACACAGGCAAAAGTCACACACAACAGTCATACACACACACAACAGTCATATACACACACATAACAGTCATTCACAACAGTTATACACACACAACAGTCATACACAACAATCATACAAACACACAACAATTATACACACACACAACAGTTATACACACACACAACAGTTATACACGCACACAACAGTTATACACATTCACAACAGTCACACACAACAGTCATACACAAACACATCTTTCACACACAACAGTCATACATACACTCACAACAGTCACACACAAAAGGCACATAAAACAGTCATACACACACACACACAACAGTCACACTCAACAGTCATACACACACACAACAGTCAAACACAACAGTCATACACATCAGTCATACACACACTCACACACAACAGTCACACACAGCAGTCATACACACAGACAACAGTTACACACAACAGTCATACACACACACACAACAGTCACACACAACAGTCATACACACACACAACATTGACACACACACACAACAGTCACATACAATTGTCATACACATACACACAACAGTCACACACAACTGTCATACACATACACACAACAGTCACACACAACAGTCATACACATACACACACAACAGTCATACACACACACAACAGTCACACCCAACAGTCATACACACACACACAAAAGTCACACACAACAGTCAAACACACACACACACACAGAACAGTCATACAAACACACAACACTCATACACACACACAATAGTCACACACACAACAGTCATACACACACACAACAGTCATACACACACACACAACAGTCTTTCACACACACACAACTGTCACACACACATACAACAGTCACACACAACAGTCATACACACACACCCAATAGTCACACACATCTGTCATACACATACACACAACAGTTACACACACACACACACACACACACACACACACACACACACACACACACACACACACACACACACACACACACACACACACACACACACACACACACACACACAACAGTAACACACAACAGTCATACACACACCCAACTGTCACACACAACAGTCATACACACACACACACAACAGTCATACACACACACAAACAACAGTCACACACAACAGTCATACACACACACACACACACACACACACACACACACAACAGTCACACACAGCAGTCATACACACACACACACCCACAACAGTCACACACAACAGTCATACACACACACAACAGTAACACAGAATAGTCACACACAACCGTCATACACACACACACAACAGTCATACACACACAACAGTAACACACAACAGTCATACACACACAACAGTAACACACAACAGTCATACACCACACAACAGTCATACACATACACACAACTGTCATGCACATACACACAACAGTCACACACAAAAGTCATACACATACACACTGCAGTTACACACAACAGTCATATACATACACACACAACTGTCACATACAACAGTCACACACACGCAACAGTCACACACAGCAGTTATATACACACACAACAGTCATATACACACCCAACATTCACACTTAACAGTTATACACATACAAACTACAGTCACACACACAACAGTCACACACAACAGTCATACACACACACACACACACAACAGTCACACACAACAGTCATACACACACATACAACAGTCACACACAACAGTCATACACACACAAATACACACAGTTATACACAACAGTAATACACACACACACACACAAGAATCACACCCTACAGTCACAGTCAACAGTCATACACACACACAACAGTCAAACACACACAACAGTCACACACAACAGTCATACACACACACACATACAACAGTCACACACAACTGTCAAACACAATCACACAACAGTCACACACACACACAACATTAACACACAACAGTAACACACAACAGTCATATACACACACACAAAAGTCACACACAACAGTCATACACACACACAACCGTCACACACAACAGTCATACACAACACAACAGTCATACACACACACAATAATCATGTACATACACACAACTATCACATACAACAGTCACACACACGCAAAAGTCACACACAGCAGTCATATACACACACAACAGTCATATACACACCCAACAGTCAAACTTAACAGTTATACACATACAAACTACAGTCACACACAACAGTCACACACAACAGTCATACACACACACACACACAACAGTCACACACAACAGTCATACACACACACACACACAAGAGTCACGCACAACAGTCATACACACACATACACACAGTCATACACAACAGTCATACACACACACACACAAGAATCACACCCAACAGTCACAGTCAACAGTCATACACACACTCAACAGTCAAACACACACAACAGTCACACACACACACACAACAGTCACACACAACAGTCATACACACACACACACAGACAACAGTCACACACAACAGTCATACACAAAACAGTCATACACACACACACAACAGTCATACATACAAGTCATACACACACAACAGTCATACACATACACACAACAGTTACTCACAACAGTCATACACACAGACAACAGTCATACACACAAACAACAGTCATACACAACAGTCATACACACACACACACACACTCACACACACACACACACACACACACACACACACACACACACAACAACGAGTCTGTGTGAGGGGTGAGGTCTCAGATTGGCGAGACGTCACAAGTGGAGTCCCGCAGGGGTCAGTCCTTGGACCTATACTGTTTCTGGTATATGTAAATGATCTCCCAGAGGGTATAGATTCGTTCCTCTCAATGTTTGCCGACGATGCAAAAATTATGAGGAGGATTGAAACAGAGGATGATAGTAGGAGGCTACAAGATGACCTGGATAGACTGAGTGAATGGTCCAACAAATGGCTGTTGAAGTTCAACCCGAGTAAATGCAAAGTAATGAAACTAGGCAGTGGAAACAGGAGGCCAGGCACAGGATACAGAATAGGAGATGAAGTACTTAATGAAACAGACAGAGAGAAAGATCTAGGAGTTGATATCACACCAAACCTGTCTCCTGAAGCCCACATAAAGAGAATAACGTTTGCGGCTGAGAATAACGTTAGCCAGCCTCGCATATGCGAGGCTGGCTAACATCAGAACGGCGTTCAGGAACCTGTGTAAGGAATCATTCAGAATCTTGTACACCACATATGTAGCTGAGTACCCAAATGAGCCAGAGACGTTAGAAAGAACTTTTTCAGTGTCAGAGTAGTTAGCAAATGGAATGCATTAGGAAGTGATGTGGTGGAGGCTGACTCCATTCACAGTTTCAAATGTAGATATGATAGAGCCCAATAGGCTCAGGAATCTGTACACCAGTTGATTGACGGTTGAGAGGCGGGACCAAAGAGCCAGAGCTCAACCCCCGCAAGCACAAATAGGTGAGTACAAATAGATGAGTACACAACAGTCACACACAACAGTCATACACACACACATAACAATCACACACAACAGTCATACCCAACAGTCATACACACACACAAAAGTCACACACAACAGTCATACACACACACACATAACAGTCGCACTCAACAGTCATACACAAACACACGAGTCACACACAACAGTCATACACACACACAACAGTCACACACAACAGTCATACACACACAACAGTCATACACACAACAGTCACACACAACAGTCATACACACACACAACAGTCACACACAACAGTCATACACACACACAGCAGTCATACACACACACAACAGTCATACACACACACACAGCCGTCAAACACAACAGTCATACACACACTCACAGTAGTCATACACATACACACACAACAGTCACACACAACATTCATACACACACAAAATAGTCATACACACACAACAGTCACAAATAACAGTCATACACACACACAACAGTCATACATACACTCAACAGTCACACACACAACAGTCATACACACACATACAACAGTCACACACAACAGTCATACACACACACAAGAGTTATATACACACACAACAGTCACACACAACAGTCATACACACACACACAACAGTCACACACAACAGTCGCACACAACAGTCATACACACCCACACAATAGTCACACACAACAGTCATACACACACAACAATCATACACACACACACACAACAGTCACACACAACAGTCGCACACAACAGTCATACACACCCACACAATAGTCACACTCAACAGTCATATACACACACAACAGTCAAACATAACAGTCATACCCACACACAACAGTCACTCGCACACACATCAGTCACTCACAACAGTCATACACAAAGACAACAGTCATATACTGTTACGGACCCGAATCCAGCGTCCGAGCCTGGAGCAGTAACGACCACGCCATCTGTGGGTCAGCTCCCGAAACCCCCTCCAAATGGACGACGACACCTGGTGAGGACGAGGTGTACTGGCCACAAGGGCTAGTTTCCAGTCCTGATTAGCTCATAACACAGCCGTTGCTGACCTCTGGTGAGGTGGAGCTTAGACAGCAACGCCATCTATGGAATGGATACGTCGGGCGTTTGTGTCTAAACCTGTAAGTGAGGTGCTTTGGTGTGTCCCTGTTACTGATGACGTGTCTGCTTACAGAGTCGACCTGGGACTGCTGTAATGGACGTTGAGTCAGTCTACCCAAGGCAGCCATCTCGTCACCAAGAGTTTGCTGCAGCAGCTGTGAGTCGCCCCCCCGGATGAACACTGTGGTGTTACCCTGCCTGTGAAGCGGCAGTTGAAGGGTTGTCATACCCGGGACTGACTGGTGGAGACGCTTAACCATAGGGGTGTTGTGGAAAGGAGAGTGATCTGTGGTATCACACGAGGCTCCTGACTAGGGTGCGACCCTAGTATCGCTCGTGGAGTGGCCTAACCAGCGTCGCTGATTTGGAACCTGCCAGCTATCTGCTAGACTTGTGGTTGACGGCCTCCACGACAGTGACCCCAGTGGAACTGTGTTTTGGCTGGCCTGTGGTCGGGGTAGACTCAAGATTCTCGAAGGATTCGTCGTGAGGCCACGAGAGCACCAAGAGCTTGGCACCGTGAACGTCTAGGGTCTTCAGAGGAAGACTACATCGTGTATTATAGTGTTTATACCCCCCCCCCCCCCCGTGTAATCGTTCATATCTTATTTATTGGTGACGGTGATAATTATATTATATTAAGTTTTTGCCTTTATTTCCCTTCCCCTTTAATTTACTTGCGTTACGGATCACATCCCTTGAAAGCCACTACTAGCTTGGGGCCGGATACCCTTCCTCTAACAACATCAGAGTAAAAACCCGGTTGCGACCCGAGAGGGCCGTAACATAATTGGCATCCCCAGCGGGATCCGACCCCTTGTCAAGTATGTTTGACAGGGGTGGTGAAGTGGCGTAATCCCTGTAAATAATTCCCCCTGCGTGTGACTATTAGGACGTTATACGTCCTGTGCGGTGCTCGCTGTGATTAAGTGCAATATTGTGTAGTGCGGTGCCCGGAGTAATTACGTGCAATATTGGCAAGTGAGGCGCCAGGTGCGATAAAGTGCAATATTGACGTAGAACAGTGCTTGGTGCGTTAAGTGCTAACGTGCAAGCGGTGTGTTAAGTGCTAGTTAAGTGCGTCCATCTCAGTGACAATGGCAGAAAAATCGACCATCGACGATCTGGACGATGTTCAGGCTTTTCTGAACAGGGAGGACTGTCTTGCCAGATTAAAGTATCTGAGCAAACAGGAACTCGTACTGGTGAGTGCCTACCTGGAGATCAAGATCCGTGCCAGTGATTCCCGTGTGGAGATCTTGTCCAAGGTTCACCGGCATTTGAAGGCCGAAGAAAAACAGGAAGATGAGGCACAAGGTATAAAAGAAAGTGAAGAAGTAGCTTCCACTGAAAAGGAAGATAAAGGCAGTGACATTGACAGTGATGCAGGTGAGCTGAACATAAGTTTACTTACAGTCAAAATGCGTGCCTTGGAAATAAATCGTGAGATTGAATGAAGGAAATTAGAAATGGAAAGAGAGAGACAAGATAAAGAATTAGAGATGAGGCGTTTAGACTTAGAAGAAAGGAAGGCAGAAAAAGAAAGAGAAGAGAAACGAGAACGAGAGAGAGAAGAACGAGAAAGAGAAAGAGAAGAACGAGAAAGAGAAGAGATACGAGAAAGAGAAGAACGAGAAAGAGAAAGAGAAGAACGAGAAAGGGAAGAGAAACAGCGAGAGAGAGAAGAAAAAGAACGACAGAGACTAGAAGTATTGCGGTTAGGTGGTCGGAGGCCAACAACAGAAACCAGTAGTTTCGATCCGGTAAGGAACATCAAAATGGTCCCGAAGTTTAACGAGAAGGAAGTTTCGAAGTTCTTCGCAGCCTTCGAGAAAGTCGCTGCCTCTTTGGAGTGGCCAAGGGAGAATTGGGCCATCATGATACAGTCAGTCTTGACTGGGAAGGCCAAGATCGCCTACTCCACGTTATCCCTTGATGACTCCGGCGATTATGACAAGGTGAAGAAAGTGGTGCTCATGGCTTACCAGTTGGTACCTGAGGCGTACAGGCAAAAGTTTAGAAACCTGAAGAAGACCTCAGAGCACACTTTCACCGAATTCGCCACAATCAAGGAGCGACTTTTCCAGGAATGGTGTGCCTCTCGGAAGGTGGAGACCAAAGAAGACCTCGAGCAGTTCATACTGTTAGAGGACTTCAAAGACTGTCTGTCTGGAGATCTAAAGACGTATCTAGAGGAACAGCAGGTAAAGACCTTGAGTGCGGCAGCCACCATGGCTGAGGAATACATCCTGACGCATAGGCCTTCTGCTAAGTACGTCCCGAGGAATTACCAACGCCGGTTTGACAAACCTCATGACGAAGAGGAGACCCCCGTCCCACGAAGCGCTATGAAGACGCCCCCAAGTAGCCCTCGAAGGACTAGTCCTAACAGTTCGAAACACCGGAGTCCAAGGAGGAATATGGTGTGCTGGACTTGTGGGCAGAAAGGGCATGTAGCTGCTATGTGCCGAGGCAGAAGAGGTAGCGGCGCTCGTAGGGAGGTGATGTTGATGAGCTGTGTAACACTACCAGCAGGAAGCCAGTCTACGACTACGCAGGACGAACCCAGATTGTTTTCCCCTCACACTTCAAGCAGGTACGTAACGAGTGATCATACTGGTAGATCAGTTGTAGTGCTCAGAGATAGTGGAGCAGCCCAGTCCCTGATCGTGAGAAGCTCGTTACCCGAGGGAGTGAGTGTAGATGGAAGACAAAAGGTTGTCCTGGTTGGGTTTCCTTGGACGCGATATGTCGCCCCCTTAGTGCCGGTACATCTCGACTCGCCTTACTTCAGCGGCACATGTGCGTTGGCAGTAGTCGATACCCTGCCTATAGCTGGGATTGACGTGATACTAGCCAACGACTTGGTAACCGATTGGAGCATCAATCATCCTAAGATTGTGGACGAGTCAGCCGGAACAGCAAGGTCTGAGGTAACAACAGGCAGTGGTAATGTCCAGGTACAGACAGACCCGGAACTAAATAATATGTTTAATCCTTCCTCTCACCCGCATATCGACAGCATTATAGCAGAGTCTCCTGATTCTTCTCCCGACGAGGAACATACGGTTACGATGGCAGAGGCAACTGAGCTTGAAGAGAGGTCTCGTGTGCAAGTACCCACGGATACCAAAGAGTCTGGAGCGAAGGCGGATGTGTACTTGCGGCATGGCAAAGTACAATGTATGCTGAACCAGCCAGAGATTCCCCAGACGTCAGAGGTATGTGAGGTATGTTCGAAAGGTCTAGTGCCCTCTTTGGTCCAAACCAGGCTAGTGGATATTTCCGGCTATGGACATGACAGGCTCAGGAAGCTTATCCCTAAGTTAGCCAAATGTTTCTTAGCGGTGTTTTGTTTTGTTCTCATATGTGTTCTCAGTAAGGACCAGTGGACGATCCGACAGATGATGGCTCCCATGAACATCGCGAAGAGATCCCAGGGATTGGAGATTTGCACTGCTAGTGTTGCAGTCAAAGGAGGGACCTGGAAGGTGATGGTATTTACAGGAGGTACGAGACGTGATATTATGAGTGACTGTTTCCGACAGGTTGACACCCCCGCGTGATTGCTGAGCCTAAATGCAGCGTTATACGGAACGTTGGTCGACCTGACGGTGGCAGAGCGAATGCCATCCTCGATGTACAAGCAGCCCTGTTGGAACTAGGTGTGAGCCTAGTAGAGGCATATGCTGTGAGTACTGATTTGACTGTCGCTGTCACTCTAAATAATCAGACCCCTGTATTCCAGGTTCCCGTCTCCCTGAAGAACTGCTGGAACGGTACCAGAAATGCCGTTCGTAACCAGCCATCATCGGTGTCACGACACAGGGAAGTGTCGATTCACCACAGATCGTGTCTACCCCAATCCTTACTCGAGAGAGGTGAGATTATGCCCCTGCTTGACATCGCAGTGGAGAGGTGGAAGATTACATCAGGCAGATTATCGTCTTCCATCTTAAAGTTTCCTTTATGCCAGAGTTCCCCAGTAGTACACTCCTGTGAACAAGACAGCCTCACCATTCCAGTTAATAGTGTACATGAATCTGTGTGGAGTTGTATCCACGTACTAATTTGGTTTGTCTTTTCTTTTATAGAACCCCAAACCAAATTCTTTTGGTGGGGAGGTGTTACGGACCCGAATCCGTCCGTAACACCGTCCAGCGTCCGAGCCTGGAGCAGTGACGACCACGCCATCTGTGGGTCAGCTCCCGAAACCCCCTCCAAATGGACGACGACACCTGGTGAGGACGAGGTGTACTGGCCACAAGGGCTAGTTTCCAGTCCTGATTAGCTCATAACACAGCCGCTGCTGACCTCTGGTGAGGTGGAGCTTAGACAGCAATGCCATCTATGGAATGGATACGTCGGGCGTTTGTGTCTAAGCCTGTAAGTGAGGTGCTTTTGTGTGTCCCTGTTACTGATGACGTGTCTGCTTACAGAGTCGACCTGGGACTGCTGTAATGGACGTTGAGTCAGTCTACCCAAGGCAGCCATCTCGTCACCAAGTGTTTGCTGCAGCAGCTGTGAGTCGCCCCCCCGGATGAACACTGTGGTGTTACACTGCCTGTGAAGCGGCAGTTGAAGGATTGTCATACCCGGGACTGACTGGTGGAGACGCTTAACCACAGGGGTGTTGTGGAAACGAGAGTGATCTGTGGTATCACACGAGGCTCCTGACTAGGGCGCGACCCTAGTTTCGCTCGTGGAGTGCCCTAACCAGCGTCGCTGATTTGGAACCTGCCAGCTATCTGCTGGACTTGTGGTTGACGGCCTCCATGACGGTGCCCCCAGTGGAACTGTGTTTTGGCTGGCCTGTGGTCAGGGTAGATTCAAGATTCTCGAAGGATTCGTCGTGAGGCCACGAGAGCACCAAGAGCTTGGCACCGTGAACGTCTAGGGTCTTCAGAGGAAGACTACATCGTGTATTATAGTGTTTATACCCCCCCCCCCCATGTAATCGTTCATATCTTATTTATTGGTGACGGTGATAATTATATTATATTAAGTTTTTGCCTTTATTTCCCTTCCCCTTTAATTTACTTGCGTTACGGATCACATCCCTTGAAAGCCACTACTAGCTTGGGGCCGGATACCCTTCCTCTAACAACATCAGAGTAAGAACCCGGTTGCGAACCGAGAGGGCCGTAACATACACACACACAACAGTCACACACAACAGTCATACACACACACACAACTGTCATGCACACACACAACAGTCAAACACACACACACAACAGTCACACACAACTGTCATACACATGCACACAAGAGTCACACACAACAGTCATACACACACAAACAACAGTAACACACAACAGTCATACACACACACACACAACAGTCACACACAACAGTCGTACACACACACAACAGTCACACACACACATAACAATCATACACACACAGCAGTCACACAGAACAGACACACACAACAGTCATACACGCACACACAACAGTCACACACAACAGTCATACACACACACACAACAGTCACACACAACAGTCATACACACACAACAGTCACACAAAACAGTCACGAACAACAGTCACACAAAACAGTCACGAACAACAGTCATACACATACACAACAGTCACACACAACAGTCATACACATACACACAACAGTCACACATAACAGTCACACACAACAGTCATACACACACACACACACAACAGTCACACACAACAGTTATACACACACACAACAGTCATACACACACCCAACAGTCACACTCAACAGTCATACACACACACAACAGTCACACAAAACAATAACGCACAACAGTCATACACATACAAACAACAGTCACACACAACAGTCATACACATAAACAAGACAGTCACACACAACAGTCGTTCACATACACCCAACAGTCACACACAACAGTCATACACACACGCAACAGTCATATACACACACAACAGTCATACACACACCCAACAGTCACACTCAACAGTCACACACAACAGTCATACACACACCCAACAGTCACACTCAACAGTCACACACAACAGCAACACACAACAGTCATACACACACTCACACACACACACAACAGTCACACACAACAGTCATATGCACACACACACACACAGCAGTCACACACAACAGTCATACACACACACACACAACAGTATCAACCAATAGTCACACACAAGTCATACACACACACACACACATCATTCATACACACACACACAACTGTCACACACATATGTCATACACATACACACAACTGTTACACACACTCAAACACAACAGTAACACACAACAGTCTTTCACACACACACAACAGTCACATACAACAGTCATACACACACACACACAACAGTCATACACACACACACACACACACTACAGTATCAATCAACAGTCTCACACAACACTCACACACATCAGTCATACACACACACACAACAGTCACACACAACATTCATACACACACACACAACAGTCACACACAACAGTCATACACACACACAACAGTCATACACGCACACACAACAGTCACACACAACAGTCATACACACACACAACAGTCACACACAACAGTCACAAAAAACAGTCACGAACAACAGTCTTACACTTACACACAACAGTCACACACATACACACAACAGTCACACACAACAGTCATACACACACACAACAGTCACACACAACAGTTATACACACACTCAACAGTCATACACACACACAACAGTCATACACACACACAACAGTCATACACATACAAACAACAGTCACACACAACAGTCATACACATAAACAAGACAGTCACACACAATAGTCGTTCACATACTCACAACAGTCACCACACACAACAGTCAGACACAACAGTCATACACACACACAACAGTCAGACACAACAGTCATACACACACACAACAGTCATATGTACACACACAACAGTCATACACACACCCAACAGTCACACTCAACAGTCACACACAACAGCTACACGCAACAGTCATACACACACACACACACAACAGTCACACACACACAACAGTCACACACACAACAGTCACACACAACAGTCATACACACACACACACACAACAGTCATACACACACACACACAACAGTCATACACACAGACACACAACAGTCATACACACACACAACAGTATGAACGAATAGTCACACACAACAGTCATACACACACACAACAGTATGAACGAATAGTCACACACAACAGTCATACACACACACAACAGTATGAACGAATAGTCACACACAACAGTCATACACACACACATCATTCATACACACACACGACAGTCACACACAACAGTCTTACACACACACAACAGTCACACGCACACAACAGTCACACATAACAGTCATACACACACTCACACATCAGTCACACACAAATGTCATACACATACACACAACAGTTACACACACACAAACACAACAGTTACACACACACAAACACAACAGTAACACACAACAGTCTTTCACACACACACAACAGTCACACACAACATTCATACACACACACACACCCACAACAGTCACACACAACAGTCATACACACACACACACCCACAACAGTCACACACAACAGTCATACACACACACAACAGTAACACAGAATAGTCACACACAACCGTTATACACACACACACAACAGTCATACACACACACACACACAACAGTCACACACAACAGTCATACACACACACACACACACACACACACACACACACACACACACACACACACACACACACACACACACACACACACACACACACACACACACAGTCACACACAACAGTCATACACACACATACACAACAATCACACTCAACAGTCACAGTCAACAGTCATACACACACACACAACAGCCACACACAACAGTCAAACACAACAGTCATACACATACACACAACTGTCATGCACATACACACAACAGTCACACACAAAAGTCATACACATACACACTGCAGTTACACACAACAGTCATACACATACACACAACTGTCACATACAACAGTCACACACACGCAACAGTCACACACAGCAGTTGTATACAAACACAACAGTCATATACACACCCAACATTCACACTTAACAGTCATACACATGCAAACTACAGTCACACACAACAGTCACACACAACAGTCATACACACACAACAGTCACACACAACAGTCATACACACACACACACACAACAGTCACACACAACAGTCATACACACACACATACACACAGTCATACACAACAGTAATACACACACACACTTGTCTTGTGACCATCGTGTTGGGTGGACGTGGGTTGGGAGCTCCTGGTTCACTAGTGGAGTGGGAGGGGTAATCAGGCAACTTCGAAGTGAAAAAGTGTGTGCAAGTGAATGAAAAACCTTGGGTTTTGACCAGAGCCATAAGGTAGTGAAGAAAAACAGTTTAAATAGCGTAATTCAAAATAGTTGAGGAAATACTGTGGCAGTGTGCAGTGTGGAAGCAGACCTCACCGGCCTCTGACCGCGTGACCTCACCTCCGGCAGCAACCCTTCTACCACCACGTGGGACGACGCTTGGAGATTCACTCACCTATTGTGTTAGCAGGACGGTAAGATACTTGGAACCCCTGTGGGTAAGGTTGCATTAGGCAATGACTAGGTCAGGAAGGGGGTCTAGGTCCAACAGTATTATGATTGAGGAAGAAGATAGGTTTGTGGAGAAGATGATTGGGAAATTTGTAGAGAAGAGGGATGTTTGGATAGATGATCTAATCCAGGGGATTAAAAGTGAAGTCTTTAATAAGATACAGGGCGAGGTTCAAAGACTCAAACAAGAGTTTATGGAATATATTCAAGAGGAAATCACGAAGAGCAGGGTAGAATGGCAAGGAGAAATATCTAGGCTTACTAATGAATTTGGCAGGAATAAGGGAAGCTTGGCAGGGGAAAGGGGAGTAGTAGTAGGTGGAGTAACTGGTGTAGGAGGGGTCGGGGTCAGCCAGGGAGAGGGTCACCAGCATGACCCTGAACTGAGAAAGAGGACAATCATAATCCATGGATTACTTGAAGTCAGGGCACCATCGAGGCAGGAAAGGATGGAGATTGAGGATTTGGAGTTACAGGGGATCTTGAGAGACATGAGAGCCCAGATGGCAGGGAATGAGGTGCAAGTTCAACGACGCATTGGACCATACAACTGTAACAGGAAACGACCTGTCCTGGAACAGTTCACTAACGAAGAGGCAGTGGATTACATACTGCATAACAAACACCTACTCAGAGGTAGCGAAAATTACTACAACGTATATATTGACAAATTCATGACGAAGGAGGAACAGATTGCCCACAGAGCAAGCAAACAACAATACAACTCTTCCCATTTGACAGTAGCTACACACCCCAGTGCTAATCCACCCCATGCTAACCAGCTCACACTTGCTTCTCAGGTCACCCCTTCCCCAAATCAGCCGCCCCTGCTTATCTCCCGAACACATCCCTTGACCCCTCTGACCCCACAGGAGTTAAATTCATCCCACATTCCAAGGACCCCTCATCACCTCAACCCCCAAAACCCGTCCAGCCCTCATCCCCTCAACCCCCAAAACCCACCCAGCCCTCATCCCCTCAACCCCCAAAACCCATCCAGCCCTCATCCCCTCAACCCCAAGAACCCACCGAGCCCTCATCCCCTCAACACCCAAAGCCTACCCAGCCCTCGCCCTCTCCTTCCATGTGACCCCCCACCCTTGTGAGGGGGGTGGGAGGTTCCCCCCACCCCCTCGATCCTTCCCCCTCCCAACCTCTCAACCTCTATCTGACTCCCAACCTTACGCTATCTCCCAACCCCTCTATGCCCTCCCTAATCTTGAGACCCAGTATGCCCTTCCTACTCCAGACCTACCTACCCAGGCCCTACCCCAGACCCTCCTACCTACCTTCCTAGAAGCCCAGCCCCCAGTAGCCCCCCAAGCACCCCTCCTGAACTCTTTCACCCCCCATACACCCCCCGGACCCCCCCAGACACCCCCGGATCCCCCCGGACATCCCCCGGACCCTCCACGCCCCCAGTCATCCCCCAGACACCCCCCAGATCCCCCAGATCCCCCCTGCCCCCAGTCACCCCCCAGACATCCCCCAGATCCCCCCAGACCCCCAAAGAAAGGGAGAACTCTGGTACAAGAGTTTCCATGAAGAATCTCAAGGTTTGGTACACCAATGCTGATGGGGTATCTAATAAAGCAGAAGAGATAAAAGAAAGAGTGAGTGAAGCAGATCCTGACATAGTTGCAATTGTGGAAACTAAAATTAATGACATGATCTCAGATGCAATCTTTCCTGAAGGGTACCAGGTGATACGAAAAGAGAGGACACAGAGACAGGGAGGGGGAGTAGCACTCCTAATAAAGCGGAAATGGAAGTTTGAAGACCTGGGAAATCGAGTTACCAATGAGTGCACAAGCTTCATACATGGAACTCTGACAGTAGATGGGAGGAAGGTTGTGATCTTGGTAATCTACAATCCCCCACCAAACAGTAGAAGACCCAGGCAGGAGTATGATGACAACAACAAAGCATGTATAGATGAACTGCAGAAGGCAGCAACACTAGCCCACAGAATGAGAGCGAAGCTGCTGATCATGGGGGACCTAAATCATGGAGAGATAAATTGGGAATCAAGGAATCCCCATGGAGGGGACGAAACGTGGGGAGCAAAATTAGTAGATGTTATGATAGGAATTTCCTGACACAACATGTGAAGGAAGACACAAGGGAAAGAGGAGGAGATGCACCGAGCCTATTAGACCTGATTTTTACCCAGAACGTAGAAGATATCGAGAATTTACAGCATGAAATACCTCTAGGGTCCAGTGACAATTGTGTCCTAGTCTTTGACTACATGATGGAATTCAAACTTATGACCATGGGACAAGAGATCTGGGAAAGGAGAGGTGACTACAGGAAAGGGGACTATATGAGGATAAGGGACTATCTGGGTGAAGTGCAGTGGGAGGAAGAAATTAGAGGAAAACAGTCCAAGATATGATGGACCTAGTCATACAGAAATGCCAGGAGGCCGAAGAGAGATTTATACCAACGGTAAAGGGAAAAAATAAGAAGGATTATAATAACCCATGGTTTAATAGACAGTGTCAGGAAGCAAAAATGGCCAGCAGGCGGGAGTGGAGGAAGTACAGAAGACAAAGAACAGAGGACAACAGAAGCAGATACAACAGAGCTAGGAACGATTACATTAACATAAGATGAACATCGGAAAGGGACTATGTGAACGATATTGCAATCAAAGCGAAAAAACAACCTAAGTTACTACACAGTCATATAAGAAGAAAAATGTCGGTGAACGACCAAGTGACAAGACTAAGGAAGACAGAGGGGGCATATACTGAAAGTGACAAGGAAATCTGCGAGGCACTGAATGCCAGTTTCCATGGAGTGTTCACTACCGAGCCTGAGCAGCTCCCATTGTTGGAAGGGGTTACCCTAGATGAAAGACTATCAGATATAGAGGTGACAGCAGAGGAGGTAATGAAACAGTTGACAACTCTAGATGCAACTAAAGCAGTTGGACCAGACAAAGTATCACCGTGGATACTAAAAGAAGCAGCACAGGCCCTCAGCGTGCCTCTGGCAATGATCTTTAATGAGTCACTTATGTCAGGAGAATTGCCCAGTTGCTGGAAGAAGGCAAATGTCGTGCCGATCTTCAAGAAAGGTGATAGGGAGGAGGCACTTAACTATTGACCTGTATCACTGACAAGCATCCCCTGTAAAATACTGGAAAGAATAATTAGGCTACGACTGGTTGCACACCTAGAGAACATTAGGTTTGTGAACAAACATCAAAATGGGTTCTGGACAGGGAAATCGTGCCTAACAAACCTTCTGGAATTCTATGATAAAATAACGAGGATTAGACAGGACAGAGATGGTTGGGCAGACTGCATATTTCTGGACTGCCAAAAAGCCTTTGGTACAGTACCGCACATGAGACTGCTGTTCAAGCTCGAGAGGCAGGCGGGGGTGGGGGGAAAGGTCCTAGCATGGATAAGGAACTACCTAACAGGAAGGAGCCAAAGAGTTACGGTAAGGGGCGAGAAGTCGGACTGGCGAACAGTAACAAGTGGAGTACCACAAGGATCGGTGCTGGGACCAATTCTATTTCTTGTATATGTTAACGACATGTTTACAGGCGTAGAGTCCTACATGTCGATGTTTGCGGATGATGCAAAGTTGATGAGAAGAGTTGTGACAGACGAGGATTGTAGGATCCTCCAAGAGGACTTAAACAGGCTGCAGAGATGGTCAGAGAAATGGCTACTAGAATTCAACACGAGCAAATGTAAAGTTATGGAAATGGGACTAGGAGATAGGAGACCAAAGGGACAGTACACAATGAAGGGGAACAGCCTACCTGTAACGACGCGTGAAAGAGACCTGGGGGTGGACGTAACACCTAATCTATCTCCTGAGGCACATATTAATAGGATAATGACAGCAGCGTACTCTACACTGGCAAAAGTTAGAACATCATTCAGAAACCTAAGTAAGGAGGCATTTAGGGCGCTTTACACTGCCTACGTGAGGCCAGTCTTAGAGTATGCTGCCTCATCATGGAGTCCCCATCTGAAGAAGCATATAATGAAACTGGAAAAGGTTCAGAGGTTTGCAACGAGACTCGTCCCAGAGCTACGAGGGATGGGGTATGAGGAGCGCCTGAGGGAACTGTGCCTTACGACACTAGAAAGAAGAAGGGAGAGGGGAGATATGATAGGGACATATAAAATACTCAGGGGAATTGACAAAGTGGAAATAGATGAAATGTTCACACGTAATAATAACAGAACGGAGGACATGGGTGGAAACTGGAAACTCAGATGAGTCACAGAGATGTTAGGAAGTTTTCTTTTAGCGTGAGAGTAGTGGAAAAATGGAATGCACTTGGGGAACAGGTTGTGGAAGCAAATACTATTCATACTTTTAAAACTAGGTATGATAGGGAAATGGGACAGGAGTCATTGCTGTAAACAACCGATAGCTGGAAAGGCGGGATCCAAGAGTCAATGCTCGACCCTGCAAGCACAAATAGGTGAGTACACACACAACAGTCACACACAACAGTCATACACACACACACACACACAACAGTCACACACAACTGTCAAACACATTCACACAACAGTCACACACACACACAACAGTAACACACAACAGTAACACACAACAGTCATACACACACACACAACAGTCATACGCACACACGTAACAGTCACACACAACAGTCACACACAACATTCACACACAACAGTCATATATACACACAAAACAGTCACACACAACAGTCATACACAACACAACAGTCATACACAACACAACAGTCATACACACACACAATAGTCATGTACATACACACAACAGTCACACACAAAAGTCATACACAACACAACAGTCATACACACACACAATAGTCATGTACATACACACAACAGTCACACACAAGCAAAAGTCACACACAGCAGTCATATACACACACAACAGTCATATACACACCCAACAGTCAAACTTAACAGTTATACACATACAAACTACAGTCACACAACACAGTCACACACAACAGTCATACACACACACACACACAACAGTCACACACAACAGTCATACACACACACACAACAGTCATACACACACACATACACACAGTCATACACAACAGTCATACACACACACACACACACACAAGAATCACACCCAACAGTCACAGTCGACAGTCATACACACACTCAACAGTCAAACACACAACAGTCACACACACACACAACAGTCACACACACACACACACACAACAGTCACACACACACAACAGTCACACACATTCACACAACAGTTACACACAACAGTCATACACACACACACAACAGTAACACACAACAGTCATACACACACACACAACAGTAACACACAACAGTCATACACACACACACAACAGTCACACACAACAGTCATACACACACACATAACAGTCACACACAACATTCACACACAACAGTCATACACACACACACAAAAGTCACACACAACAGTCATACACACACACACACAACAGTCACACACAACAGTCATACGCACACACATAACAGTCACACACAACAGTCACACACAACATTCACACACAACAGTCAACACACACGCACATCAGTCACACACAACAGTCACAAAAAACGGTCACACACAACAGTCATACACACACACACAAAAGTCACGCTCAACAGTCATACACACACACACACACACACAACAGTCACACACAACAGTCATATACACACATACAACAGTCATTCACACACACAACAGTCATTCACAACAGTCATACACACACACAACAGTCATACACAACAATCATACACACACACAACAGTCACACACAACAGTCATAAACAAACACAACATGCGCACACAACAGTCATACACACACTCACAACAGTCACACACAATATTCACACAAAACAGTCATACACTCACACAACAGTCACACAAAACAGTCATACACACACAACAGTCATACAGACATACAACAGTCATACACACACAACAGTCATACAGACATACAACAGTCATACACACACAACAGTCACACCCATCAGTTATACACACTTCCACACACAACATTCACTCATAGCAGTCATACACACACACAAAACAGTCACACTCAAACACAACAGTCACTCACAACAGTCATACACACAGATAACAGTCACACACAATAGTCACACAAAACAGTCATACACACACACAACAGTCACACAAAACAGTCAAACACACACAACAGTCATACAGACATACAACAGTCATACACACACAACAGTCATACAGACATACAACAGTCATACACACACAACAGTCATACAGACATACAACAGTCATACACACACAACAGTCACACCCATCAGTCATACACACTTTCACACACAACATTCACTCATAGCAGTCATACACACACACACAACAGTCACACACAAACACAACAGTCACTCACAACAGTCATACACACAGACAACAGTCATACACACACACAACATTCACACATAACAGTCATACACACACACACACAACAGTCACACACAACAGTCATACACACACACAACACACAACAGTCACACACAAAAGTCTTACACACACACACACAACAGTAACACACACCTGTCAAACACATTCACACAACAGTCACACACACAAACACAACAGTAACACACAACAGTCATACACACACACACAACAGTCACACACAACAGTCATACACACAAAACAGTCAAACACAACAGTCATACACACACACACAAAAGTCACATACAACAGTCACAAAAACAGTCACACACAACAGTCACACACAACTGTCACAAAAAACAGTCACTCACAACAGTCATTCACACACTCACAACCGTCACACACAACAGTCACACAAAACAGTCTTACACACACACACAACAGTCACACACATCAGTCATACACACACACACAACAGTCACACACATCAGTCATATACACACACACACACAACAGTCACACACAACAGTCATATACACATATACAACAGTCATACACACACACAACAGTCATTCACAACAGTCATATACACACACAACGGTCATACACAACAATCATACACACACACAACAGTCACACACAACAGTCATAAACAAACACAACATGCGCACACAACAGTCATACACACACTCACAACAGTCACACACAATAGTCACACAAAAGAGTCATACACACACACAACAGTCATACAGACAGACAACAGTCATACACACACAACAGTCATACAGACATACAACAGTCATACACACACAACAGTCATACAGACATACAACAGTCATACACACACAACAGTCACACCCATCAGTCATACACACTTTCACACACAACATTCACTCATAGCAGTCATACACACACACACAACAGTCACTCACAACAGTCATACACACAGACAACAGTCATACACACACACAACAGTCACACACAACAGTCATACACACACACACACAACAGTCACACACAACAGTCATACACACACACAACACACAACAGTCACACAAAAAAGTCATACACACACACAGAACAGTAACACACACCTGTTAAACACATTCACACAACAGCCACACACACAAACACAACAGTAACACACAACAGTCATACACACACACACAACAGTCACACACAACAGTCATACACACACAACAGTCAAACACAACAGTCATACACACACACACAAAAGTCACATACAACAGTCACAGAAACAGTCACACACAACAGTCACACACAACTGTCACAAAAACAGTCACTCACAACAGTCATTCACACACTCACAACCGTCACACACAACAGTCACAAAAACAGTCTTACACACACACACAACAGTCACACACATCAGTCATACACGCACACACAACAGTCATGCACATACACACAACAGTCACACACAAAAGTCATACACATACACACTGCAGTTACACACAACAGTCATACACATACACACAACTGTCACATACAACAGTCACACACACGCAACAGTCACACACAGCAGTCATATACACACACAACAGTCATATACACACCCAACATTCACACTTAACAGTCATACACATACAAACTACAGTCACACACAACAGTCATACACACACACACACACACAACAGTCACACACAACAGTCATACACACACACACACACACAACAGTCATACACACACACACACAACAGTCATACACACACATATACACACAGTGTATGATATCACACCGAACCTGTCCCCAGAGGCCCACATCAAAAGAATATCATCAGCGGCATATGCTAGACTGGCCAACATAAGAACTGCCTTCAGAAACTTGTGTAAGGAATCTTTCAGAACTCTGTATACCACTTATGTAAGACCAATCCTGGAGTATGCAGCTCCAGCCTGGAGTCCATACCTAGTTAAACACAAGACAAAGTTAGAGAAGATTCAGCGGTATGCCACCAGGCTCGTCCCGGAACTGAGAGGATTGAGCTACGAGGAAAGGCTAGAGGAGCTGAACCTCACATCCCTGGAAAACAGAAGAGTAAGGGGAGACATGATAACCACCTACAAAATTCTCAGGGGAATTGACAGGGTGGACAAAGACAAACTCTTCAGCACGGGTGGGACACGAACAAGGGGACACAGGTGGAAACTTAGTACCTAGATGAGCCACAGAGACGTTAGAAAGAATATTTTCAGTGTCAGAGTAGTTAATAAATGGAATGCACTAGGAAGTGATGTGGTGGAGGCTGACTCCATACACAGTTTTAAATATAGATATGATAGAGCCCAGTAGGCTCAGGAATCTGTACACCAGTTGATTGACAGTTGAGAGGTGGGACCAAAGAGCCAAAGCTCAACCCCCGCAAGCACAATTAGGTGAGTACAATTAGGTGAGTACAGTCATACACAACAGTAATACACACACACACACAAGAATCACACCCTACAGTCACAGTCAACAGTCATACACACAAACAACAGTCAAACACACACAACAGTCACACACACACACAACAGTCACACACACACACACACACAACAGTCACACACAACTGTCAAACACATTCACACAACAGTCACACACACACACAACAGTAACACACAACAGTAACACACAACAGTCATACACACACACACAACAGTCACACACAACAGTCATACGCACACACGTAACAGTCACACACAACAGTCACACACAACATTCACACACAACAGTCATATACACACACACAAAAGTCACACACAACAGTCATACACACACACAACAGTCATACACCACACAACAGTCATACACACACACAATAGTCATGTACATACACACAACAGTCATATACACACACACACAACATTCACACACAAAAATCATACACATACACACAGCAGTTACACACAACAGTCATACACATACACACAACTGTCACATACAACAGTCACACACACGCAACAGTCACACACAGCAGTCATATACACACACTACAGTCATATACACACCCAACAGTCAAACTTAACAGTTATACACATACAAACTACAGTCACACACAACAGTCACACACAACAGTCATACACACACACACACAAAAGTCATACACACACACAACAGTCATACACAACAATCATACACACACACAACAGTCAAACACACACACAACAGTCATACACAAACACAACATTCACACACAACAGTCATACACACACTTACAACAGTCAAACACAACAGTCACACACAACAGTCAAACAAAACAGTCACACACAACAGTCATACACACACACACAACAGTCACACTCAACAGTTATACACACACACAACAGTCAAACACAACAGTCATACACACACACAAAAGTCACACATATCAGTCATACACACACTCACACACAACAGTCTCACACAGCAGACATACACACAGACAACAGTCATACACACACACAACAGTCATACACACACACACAACAGTCATACACACACACAACATTCACACACACACACAACAGTCACACAACCCTGTCATACACATACACACAACAGTCACACACAACTGTCATACACATACACACAACAGTCATACACAAACACACACAACAGTCACTCACAACAGTCATACACACACACAATAGTCACACACAACAGTCATACACACACAACAGTCACACATAACAGTCATACACATACGCACAACAGTCATGCACATACACACAACAGTCACAAAAAACAATCATACACATACACACAGCAGTCTCACACAACAGTCATACACATACACACAAATCTCACACACAACAGTCACACACAACAGTCACAAAAAACAATCATACACATACACACAGCAGTCTCACACAACAGTCATACACATACACACAAATCTCACACACAACAGTCACACACAACAGTCATATAAACACACAACAGTCATACACACACCCAACAGTCACACTTAACAGTCATACACACACACACTACACTCACGCACAACAGTCACACACAACAGTCATACACAACAGTCACACACAAGTCATATACACACACACAACAGTCACACACAACAGTCAAACACAACAGTCATACACGCACACAACAGTCACACATATCAGTCATACACACACTCACACACAACACTCACACACAGCAGCCATACACACACACAACAGTTACACACAAACACAACAGTCACTCACAACAGTCATACACACAGACAATAGTCATACACACACACAACTGTCATACACATACACACAACAGTCACACACAACAGTCACACACAACTGTCATTCACATATACACAACAGTCACACACAACTGTCATACACATACACACAACTGTCATACACACACACACAACAGTAACACACAACAGTCTTACACACACACAACAGTCATACACACACACACAACAGTCATACACACACACACACAACAGTCATACAAACACAAAACAGTCATACACACACACAACAGTCACAAACAACAGTCATACACACACAACAGTTATACACACACAACGATCACACACAACAGTCATACACACACCCAACAGTCACTCACAACAGTCATACACACACACAACAGTCACACACAACAGTCATACACATATACACAGCAGTCACACACAACAGTCACACACAACATTCATACACTTAAACACAACTATCACATACAACAGTCATTTACACACACAACAGTCATACACACACCCAACAGCCACACTTAACAGTCATACACATACACACTACAGTCACACACAACAGTCACACACAACAGTCATACACACACACACACACACACACAACAGTCACACACAACAGTTACAGACACACGCAAACACACACACACACACACACACACACACACACACACACACACACACACACACACACACACACACAAACAATCACACTCAAGAGTCACAATCAACAGTCATACACACACACAACAGTCACACACACACACAACAGTCAAACACAGCAGTCACACACACACACACACAAGAGTCACACACAACTGTCAAACACATTCACACAACAGTCACACACACACACAACAGTAACACACAAAAGTCATACACACACACAACAGTCACACACAACAGTCATACACACACAGAACAGTCACACACACAACAGTCATACACTCACACACAAAAGTCACACACAACAGTCATACACACACAGAACAGTCATACACACACACACAACTGTCAAACACAACAGTCATGCACACACACAATAGTCATATACACACACAACAGTCATACACACATACAAGAGTCACACACAACAGTCACACACAAAAGTCACACACAACAGTCATGCACACCAGTCACACACAACAGTCATACACACACACAACAATCAAACACATCAGTCATACACACACACACACACACAACAGTCATACACACACACAACAGTCACACACAACAGTCATACACACACACATACAACAGTCATACACACACACACAACAATCACACACAACAGTCATACACACACACACATACAACAGTCATACACACACACAACAGTCATACACACACACACACACAACAGTTACACACACAACAGTCATACACACACACACACACACACACACAACAGTCATACATTCACACAGCAGTCACACACTACAGTCATACACATACACACAACAGTCATGCACATACACACAACAGTCACACACACACACAACAGTCACACACACAACAGTCATACACAACAGTCATACTCACACACACAACAGTTACGCACAACAGTCATACACACACACAACAGTCATTCACAACAGTAATACACACACACAACAGTCACACACAATTGTCATACACGTACACACAACTGTCACACACACACACACACGCAACAGAAACACACAACAGTCATACTCACACACACACACAACAGTCACACACATCAGTCACACACAACAGTCATACACACACACACACACAACAGTCACACACAACAGTCATACACACACTCAACAGTCATACACATTAATAATACACACACACACACAACTGTCACACACAACAGTCATGCACACACACAATTGTCATATACACACACAACAGTCATTCAGAACAGTCATTCACACACACACACACACACTCAAAACAGTCATACACACCCACACACAACAGTCACACACATCACACACAACAGTCATACACACACACACACAACAGTCATGCACACACACAACAGTCATACACACTCACAACAGTCATACACACACACAAGAGTCACACGCAACAGTCACACACAAAAGTCAAACACAACAGTCATTCACAAACACACAACAGTCACACACAACAATCATACAAACACAACAGTCACACACGACAATCATACAAACACACGTCAGTCACACACATCAGTCATACTGTTATGGCCCTACTGGGGCGTAACCGGGTTCTTTTCTGGTGTTATTTGAATTTTTGAATCCGGCCCCAAGCTAGTAGAGGCTTTCAAGGGATGTGTTCCGTAACGCAAGTTAAATTAAAGGGGGAGGGATACAAATGCTCTGATTTATATATATTATTTCACCACCACCATGTAAATAAATAACAATCACACGGGGTTTATAACTACACGAAAATATACAGAGTTGTCTTCCTCTGAAGACACAGGATGCTCCACGGTGCGCACTTTGAGTAGCCCTGGTTCCTTCCTCCGTGGACCACGATGAATCCTCTTGGCTTCTCTCGGCGACTCTACCCTGGCCACAGGCCAGCCAAATCACAGTCCCACTGGGTGCTCCGTCGTGGAGGCCTTCAACCACAATCCAGCTTGTAGCTGGCAGGTTCCAATCAGCTTCGCTGTGTAGGCCACTCCACGACCGATACTAGGGTTGCGAGCCCTAGGCAGCAGCCTCGTGTGATCCTGCTGATCACTCTCCTCTCTAAACACCACAGTGGCTAGTCTCTTCCACCAGCCAGCCCCGGATACGACGATTCCTGATACTGCCACGTCACAGGCAGGTTAACACTCTCAACAGTGTTCGTCCGGGGGTGACTCACAGCTTCTTCAGAGCAAACTCGTGGAGAGACTTTGGCTGCCTTGGGTAGACTGATCCATCGTCTAATACAGCAGTCCCAGGTCGACTCTGTAATCAGACACATCATTAGTACTGGGACTAGGGAACCTCACTTACAGGCTTAGACACAAACGTCCACCTATCCACTCCATAGATGGCGTTGCTGTCAAAGCGCCACCTCACCAGAGGTCAGCAGCGGCTATGTTATGAGCTGATTAAGACAGGAATCCAGCACCTGTGGCCAGTATATCCCGTCCTCACTAGATGGCGTCGTCCATTTGGAGGGGGTTTCGGGAGCTGACTCACAGATGGCGTTGTCGTCACTGCTCCGTGCTACAACGCTGGACTCGGGTCCGTAACACCTCCCCACCAAAAGGAATTTGGTTTGGGTTTCTATAAAAGAGGAAACAAACCAAATTAGTGCGTGGGTACAACTCCAAACAGACTCACGTAAACGATGGACTGGAGTGACGAGGATGTCTTGTCCGCAAAACTGTCCTAATGAGAAACCCTGGCACAAAGGAAACTTGAAGATGGAAGGTAATGACCTGCCTGATGTGACTTCCCACACCTTCACTGAGATGTCAAGTAGGGGCATAATCTCACGTGCCTCGAGTAAGGATCGGTATAGACGCGATCTGGGGTGACTCGACACCTCCCTGTGTCGTGGCACCATTGATGGCTGGTCACAGACGGCATTTCTGGTCCCGGTCCGGTAGTCATTCAGGGAGACGGGAACCTGGAATACAGGGGTCTGATAATCTAGAGTAACAGCGATTGTTGTTAAATCGGTACTTACAGCATAACCGTCTACTAGGTCCACGCCTAGTCCCAACAGAGCTGCTTGTACAACGAAGATGGTATTCGCTCTGCCACCATCAGGTCGACCAACGTTTTGCATAACGCTGCATCCAGGTTCGGCTATCACGCGGGGAGTGTCAACCTGTTGGAAACAGTTACTCATAATTTCATTTCTCATACCTCCTGTATCTACCATCACCTTCCAGGTCCCTTCTTCGACTGCAACACTCACAGTGCACGTCTCCAATCCCAGGGGTCTCTTCATGATGTTCATGGGAGCCATCATCTGTCGGGTCGTCCACTGGTCCTTACTGAGAAAACACACGAGAACAAAAAATACCGCTAAGAAACATTTGGTTAACTTAGGGATATGTGTCATGAGCCTGTAATGTCCATAGCCGGCTATATCCATTAGCCTGGTTTGGACCGAAGAGGGCACTAGAACCTTCGCACATACCTCACATACCACTGACGTCTGGGGAATCTCTGGCCGGTTCAGTATACATTGTACTTTGCCATACCGCAAGTACTCATCCGCCTTCACTCCAGATTCTTGGGTATCCGTGGGTGCTTGTACATGAGGCCTCTCTTCTCGCTCAGTCGCTTCTGCCACCATAACCTCATGCTTCTTGTCGGGAGAAGAATCAGGAGACTCTGCTAGAATGCTGTCGACCTGTTGGTGAGAGGGAGAATTAAACATGTTAAGTAGTTGTCCGTCTGCCTGTACCTGGATATTACCACTGTCTCCTGTTGTTACCTCAGACCTTATGCCTGCTCTGGCTGGCTCGTCCACAACCTAGAGATGTTTGTAGTCCCAACCTGTCACCAAGTCGTTGGCTAGTATCACGTCAATCCCAGCTATAGGCAAGGTATCAACTACTGCCAACGCACATGTGCCGCTGAAGTAAGGCGAGTCTAGATGTATCGGCACTAAGGGGGCAACGTACCGCGTCCTAGGAAACCCAACCAGGACAACCTTTTGTCTCCCTTCCACACTCACTCCCTCGGGTAACGAGTTTCTCACGAACAGGGACTGGGCTGCTCCACTATCTCTGAGCACTACAACTGATCTGCCAGTATGATCACTCGATACATACCCGCCTGAAGTGTGAGGGGCAAACAATCGTGGTCCTTCCTGACTAGTCATAGACTGGCTTCCTACTGGTGGTGTCACACAGCTCATCAACATCACTTCCCTACATGGGCCGCTACCTCTTCTGCCTCGGCACATAGCGGCTACATGCCCTTTTTGCCCACAAGTCCAACACACCACATTTCTCCTCGGACTACGGTGTTTCGGACTGTTAGGACTAGTCCTTCGAGGGCTACTTGGGGGCGTCTTTACAGCGCTTTGTGGGACGGGTCTCTCTTCGTCTGGACGAGGTTTGCCAAACAGGCGTGGGTAATTCCTCGGGACATACTTAGTGGAAGACCTATGCGTTAAGATGTACTCTTCAGCCATGGTAGCTGCCGCACTTAAGGTCTCTACCTGTTGTTCCTCTAAGTACGTCTTCAGATCTCCAGACAGACAGTCTTTGAAGTCCTCTAACAGTATGAGCTGCTCGAGGTCTTCTTTGGTCTCCACCTTCCGAGAGGCACACCATTCTTGGAAAAGCCGTTCCTTGATGGTTGCGAATTCGGTGAACGTGTGCTCCGAGGTCTTTTTCAGGTTTCTAAACTTCTGCCTGTAAGCCTCAGGTACCAATTGGTAAGCCATGAGCACTACCTTCTTCACCTTGTCGTAATCGCCGGAGTCATTAAGGGACAACGTGGAGTAGGCGATTTGGGCTTTCCCAGTTAAGACGGACTGTATCATGATGGCCCAATTCTCCTTTGGCCACTCCAAAGAGGCTGCGACTTTCTCGAAGGCTGCGAAGAACTTCGACACTTCCTTCTCGTTGAACTTCGGGACCATTTTGATGTTCCTTACCGGATCGAAAATACTTATGTCCGTTGTTTGCCTCCGACCACCTAATCGCAATACTTCTAGCTCATGTTGTCTCTCTTTTTCCTCTCTGTCTCGTCGTTCTTGCCT
The DNA here is from genome assembly GCF_040958095.1 of Procambarus clarkii. Lineage (NCBI taxonomy): Eukaryota > Metazoa > Arthropoda > Malacostraca > Decapoda > Cambaridae > Procambarus > Procambarus clarkii. The sequence goes on along the minus strand of NC_091180.1, from coordinate 5,630,886 downwards.
GTCTCGTTCTTCTCTTTCTCTTTCTCGTTCTTTTCTCTCTCGTTTCTCTTCTCTTTCTCGCTCTTCTCTTTCTCTTTCTCGTTCTTCTCTTTCTCTTTCTCGCTCTTCTTTCCTTTCTTCTAATTCTAAACGCCTCATCTCCATTTCTTTATCTTTTAATTCTCGTTCTAATTCTAATTTCTTCCATTCTATCTCACGATTTATTTCCAAGGCACGCATTTTGACAGTTAGAAAGCTTATATTCAGCTCACCTGCATCGCTTTCAATGTCACTGCCCTTGTCTTCCTTTTCAGTGGAAGCTACTTCCTCACTTTCTTTTGTAATTTGTGCCTCGCTTTCCTGTCTCTCCTCGGCCTTCAAATGCTTGTGAACCTTGGACAAGATCTCCACACGGGAATCACTGGCACGTATCTTGATCTCCAGATAGGCACTCACTAACACAAGTTCTGGTTTCCCCAGATATTTCAATCTGGCAAGACAGTCATCCCTGTTCAGAAAGGCCTGAACATCGTCCAGATCGTCGATAGTCGCTTTTTCTGCCATTGTCACTTAGATGGAGCACTAGCACTTAACACACCGCTTCACTTTAGCACTCAATGCACCGAGCACTGTACTACGCCAATATTGCACTTTATCGCACCTAATACCGCACTTGCCAATATTGCATGTAATCACACCGAGCACCGCACAGGACGTATAACGTCCTAATAGTTATAAACAGGGGGAATTATTTACAAGGGATTGCGCTACATCACCACCCCTGTCAAACATACTTGACAAAGGGTCGGATCCCGCTGGGGATGCCAATTATGTTTCGGCCCTACTGGCGTGTAACCGGGTTCTTTTCTGGTGTTATTAGAATTTTGGAATCCGGCCCCAAGCTAGTAGAGGCTTTCAAGGGATGTGTTCCGTAACGCAAGTTAAATTAAAGGGGGAGGGATACAAATGCTCTGATTTATATATATTATTTCTCCACCACCATATAAATAAATAACAATCACACGGGGTTTATAACTACACGAAAATATACAGAGTTGTTTTCCTCTGAAGACACAGGATGCTCCACGGTGCGCACTTTGAGTAGCCCTGATTCCTTCCTCCGTGGACCACGATGAATCCTCTTGGCTTCTCTCGGCGAATCTACCCTGGCCACAGGCCAGCCAAATCACAGTCCCACTGAGTGCTACGTCGTGGAGGCCTTCAACCACAATCCAGCCTGTAGCTGACAGGTTCCAATCAGCTCCGCTGTGTAGACCACTCCACGACCGATACTAGGGTTGCAAGCCCTAGGCAGGAGCCTCGTGTGATCCCGCTGATCACTCTCCTCTCTAAACACCATAGTGGCTAGTCTCTTCCACCAGCCAGCCCCGGATACGACGATTCCTGATACTGCCACGTCACAGGCAGGTTAACACTCTCAACAGTGTTCGTCCAGGGGTGACTCACAGCTTCTTCAGAGCAAACTCGTGGAGAGACTTTGGCTGCCTTGGGTAGACTGATCCATCGTCCAATACAGCAGTCCCAGGTCGACTCTGTAATCAAACACGTCATTAGTACAGGGACTAGGGAACCTCACTTACAGGCTTAGACACAAACGTCCACCTATCCACTCCATAGATGGCGTTGCTGTCTAAGCGCCACCTCACCAGAGGTCAGCAGCGGGTATGTTATGAGCTGATCAAGACGGGAATCCAGCACCTGTGGCCGGTATATCCCGTCCTCACTAGATGGCGTCGTCCATTTGGAGGGGGTTTCGGGAGCTGACTCACAGATGGCGTTGTCATCACTGCTCCGTGCTACGACGGTGGACTCGGGTCCGTAACACATACACACACAACAGTCATACACACACACAACAATCATAAACACACACAACAGTCATACACACACAGCAGTCACACACAACAGTCATACACACACACACACAACAATTACACACAACAGTCATACAAACACACACAACAGTTACACACAACAGTCATACACACACACACAACAGTCATTCACACACACACAACAGTCATACACATAAACAACAGTCATACACAACAGTCATACACACACACACAACAGTCATACACACATACAACAGTCACACAAAACAGTCATACACACACACACACAACAGCCACACACAACTGTCAAACACATTCACACAACAGTCACACACACATACAACAGTAACACACAACACTCATACACACACACACACAACAGTCACACAACAGTCATACACACACACAACAGTCATACACACAACAGTCAAACACACACAACAGTCACACACAACAGTCATACACATACACACAGCAGTCACACACAACAGTCATACACATACACACAACTGTCACACACAACAGTCACACCCACACAACAGTCACACAAAACAGTCATATACACACAACAGTCATATACACACAACAGTCATACATACACCCAACAGTCATACACACACCCAACATTCACAATTAACAGTTATACACATACACACTACAGTCATACACACACACACAACAGTCATACACACACACACACACACACACACACACACACACAGACACACACACACACACACACACACATACACACACACACAAACACACACACACACACACACACACACACACACAGTCACCTCACACAGAGGCACAGAGTGTGCCTCTGCACACTCTTTCACCATGGGTACTGAAAGAGTGTGCAGAGGCACTTTGCTTGCCACTCTCCATAGTGTATAGTAAGTCACTAGAGACGGGAGACCTACCAGAAATATGGAAGACGGCGAATGTGGTCCCAATATACAAAAAGGGCGACAGACAAGAGGCACTGAACTACAGGCCAGTGTCCTTGACTTGTATACCATGCAAGGTGATGGAGAAGATCGTGAGAAAAAACCTGGTAACACATCTGGAGAGAAGGGACTTCGTGACAAATCGCCAACATGGATTCAGGGAGGGTAAATCTTGCCTTACAGGCTTGATAGAATTCTACGATCAGGTGACACAGATTAAGCAAGAAAGAGAGGGCTGGGCGGACTGCGTTTTCTTGGATTGTCGGAAAGCCTTTGACACAGTACCGCATAAGAGGCTGGTACATAAGCTGGAGAGACAGGCAGATGTAGCTGGTAAGGTGCTCCAGTGGATAAGGGAGTATCTAAGCAATAGGAAGCAGAGAGTTACGGTGAGGGGTTAGACCTCCGATTGGCGTGAAGTCACCAGTGGAGTCCCACAGGGCTCTGTACTCGGTCCTATCTTGTTTCTGATATATGTAAATGATCTCCCGGAGGGTATCGATTCATTTCTCTCAATGTTTGCGGACGATGCTAAAATTATGAGAAGGATTAAAACAGAAGAGGACTGTTTGAGGCTTCAAGAAGACCTAGACAAGCTGAAGGAATGGTCGAACAAATGGTTGTTAGAGTTTAACCCAACCAAATGTAATGTAATGAAGATAGGTGTAGGGAGCAGGAGGCCAGATACAAGGTATCATCTGGAAGAGGAAATTCTTCAGGAGTCAGAGAAGGAAAAAGACTTGGGGGTTGATATCACGCCAGACCTGTCTCCTGCAGCACATATCAAGCGGATAACATCAGCGGCATATGCCAGGCTGGCCAACATACGAACGGCATTCAGAAACTTGTGTAAAGAATCATTCAGAACTTTGTATACCACATATGTCAGGCCAATCCTGGAGTATGCAGCCCCAGCATGGAGTCCATATCTTGTCAAGGATAAGACTAAACTGGAAAAGGTTCAAAGGTTTGCCACCAGACTAGTACCCGAGCTGAGAGGTATGAGCTACCTGGAGAGACTACGGGAATTAAACCTCACTTCGCTGGAAGACAGAAGAGTTAGGGGGGACATGATCACCACATTCAAGATTCTGAAGGGGATTGATAGGGTAGATAAAGACAGTCTATTTAACACAAGGGGAACACGCACAAGGGGACACAGGTGGAAACTGAGTGCCCAAATGAGCCACAGAGATATTAGAAAGAACTTTTTTAGTGTCAGAGTGGTTGACAAATGGAATGCATTAGGAAGTGATGTGGTGGAGGCTGACTCCATACACAGTTTCAGGTGTAGATATGACAGAGCCCGATAGGCTCATGAATCTGTACACCTGTTGATTGACGGTTGAGAGGCGGGACCAAAGAGCCAGAGCTCAACCCCCGCAAACACAACTAGGTGAGTACAACTAGGTGAGTACACACACACACACACAAACACACACACACACACACACACACACAAACACACACACACACACACACACACACACACACACACACACACACACACACACACACACGCAGTCACACACAACAGTCATACACACACACACACAACAATCACACTCAACAGTCACAACCAACATTCATACACATACACACAACAGTCACACACAACAGTCATACACACACACACAACAACCACACACAACTGTCAAATACATTCACACAACAGTCACACACACATAAAACATTAACACACAACAGTCATACACACACACACACACACACACACACAACAGTTACAGACAACAGTCATACACACACACATAACAGTCACACACAACAGTCAAACACTCACACACAACAGTCAAACACACACACACAACAGTCACACACAAAAGTTATACTCACACACAACAGTCGCACACAACAGTCATACACACACAACAGTCACACACAACAGTGACACAAAACAGTCATACACACACACACACACAACAGTCACACACAACAGTCATACACACACTCAACAGTCACACACAAGTCACAATCAACAGTCATACACACACAACAGTTATACAGACACAACAGTCATACACAACAGTCATACTCACACACATAACAGTCACACACAACAGTCATACACACACACAACAGTCACACACACACACACACAACAGTCATACACACACAGACACACACAACAGTCACACACAATTGCCATACACATACACACAACATTCACACACACACACACACAACAGTAACACACCACAGTCATATACACACACACACACACAAACAACAGTCACACACATCAGTCATACATACACACACAACAGTCACACACAACAGTCACACATAGCAGTCATACACAAACACACAACAGTCACACACAACAGTCATACACACACAACAGTCACCCGGAACAGTCATACCCACACAAACACAACAGTCATGCACACACACAATAGTCATATGCACACACAACAGTCATTCACAAACACACACCCACAACAGTCACACACAAGAGTCATACACAACAGTCACACACACCAGTCATACACACACACACACAACAGTCACACACACAACAATCACACACAACAGTCATACACACACACACAACAGTAACACAACAGTCATGCACACACACAACAGTCATACACACTCACAACAGTCATACACACACACAAGAGTCACACACAACAGACATACACACAGACAAGAGTCACACACAACAGTCACACACAAAAGTCACACACAACAGTCATACACAAACACACAACAGTCAAACACACAAGTCACACACAACAGTCATACACACACACAACAGTCAAACACAACCGTCACACAAAACAATCATACACACATACATCAGTCACACACATCAGTCATACACACACACACACACACATACAACAGACACACACAACAGTCATACACACACACAACAGTCACACACAACAGTCATACACACACACAACAGTCACACACAACTGTCATACACACACACACACAACAGTCACACACAACAGTCACAAAGAACAGTCATACACATAAACACACACACAACAGTCATACACACACACACACAACAGTCATACACACACACAACAGTCATACACACACACACAACAGTCACACGCAACAGTCATACACAACAGTCTTACACACACAACAGTCATACACACACACAACAGTCACACACAACAATCATACACATACACACAACAGTGATGCACATACACACAACAGTCACACACAACAGTCATACCCATACACACAGCAGTCACACACACCAGTCACACACAACAGTCATCCACACACAACAGTCAGACACACACAACAGTCAGACACAACAGTCATACACACACACAACAATCATACACACTCCCAACAGTCACACTTACCAGTAATACACATACACACAACAGTCACACACAACAGTCATACACACACACACACACAACAGTCACACACAACAGTCATACACACACACACAACAGTCATACACACACACAACAGTCACACACAAGACACAATCAACAGTCATACACACACACACAACAGTCACACAAAACATACACACACAACAGGCACACACACACACAACAGTAACACACAACTGTCATACACACACACACAACAGTCACACACAACTGTCAAACACATTCACACAACAGTCACACACACACACAACAGTAACACACAACAGTCATACACACACACATAACAGTCACACACAACAGTCACACGCAACAGTCATATACACACACACACAAAAGTCACACACAACAGTCATACACACACACAACAGTCACACAACAGTCACACACAACAGTCACACACAACAGTCGTACACAACACAACGGTCATACACACACACAACAGTCATACACCCACACACACACACACACACACACACACACACACACACACACACACACACACACACACACACACACACACACACACACACACACACACACACACACACACACACACACACACGCACACACACACACACACACACACACACACACACACACACACACACACACACACACACACACACACACACACACACACACACACACACACAACAGTCACACACAACAGTCACACACAATAGTCATACACACACACAACGGTCATACACACACACAACAGTCACACACAACAATCATATACACACACACACAATAGTCGCACACAACAGTCTCACACAAGTCACACTCAACAGTCATACACACACACACAACAGTTATACACACACACAATAGTCATACACAACAGTCATACTCAGACACACAACAGTCATACACACACTCTACAGTCACACACACACACAACAGTCACACACAACAGTCATACACACACACACAACAGTAACACACAACAGTCATACACACACACAACAGTCACACACAAGTCACAATCAACAGTCATACACACACACAATAGTCACACACACACACACAAGAGTAACACACAACAGTCAAACACACACACACAAAAGTCACACACAACAGTCATCCACACACACATAACAGTCACACACAACAGTCATGCACAACACACACAAAAGTCACACACAACAACCATACACACACACACAACAGTCACACACAACAGTCACATACGATAGTTATACACAACAAACAGGTATACACACACACTACAGTCACACCCAACAGTCATACACACACATAACAGTCACACACAACAGTCATACACACACACACACACAAGAGTTACACAAAACAGTCATACAAACACACACACACACACACACACACAACAGTCACACAAAACAGTCATACACACACACACACACACAAAAGTCACACACAACAGTCATACACACACACAACAGTCACACACAACAGTCATACACACACACAACAGTCACACTCAAGTCACAATCAACAGCCATACACACACACAACAGTTATACAGACACAACAGTCATACACAATAGTCATACTCATACACATAACAGTCACACACAACAGTCATACACACACACAACAGTCACACACACACACAACAGTCATAAACACACACACACACACAACAGTCACACACAATTGCCATACACATACACACAACATTCACACACACACACACACAACAGTAACACACAACAGTCATATACACACACACACAACAGTCACACACATCAGTCATACACACACACACAACAGTCACACACAACAGTCACACATATCAATCATACACACACACACACAACAGTCACACACAACAGTCATGCACACACAACAATCACACAGATTAGTCATACCCACACAAACAACTGTCAAACACAAGAGTCATGCACACACACAATAGTCATATGCACACACACAACAGTCATTCACACACACACACACACACACACAACAGCCACACACAAGAGTCATACACAACAGTCACACACACACCAGTCATACACACACACACACAACAGCCACACACAACAGTCACACACACAACAATCACACATATTAGTCATACCCACACAAACAACTGTCAAACACAACAGTCATGCACACACACAATAGTCATATGCACACACACAACAGTCATTCACACACACACACACACAACAGTCACACACAAGAGTCATACACAACTGTCACACACACACCAGTCATACACACACACACAACAGTCACACAACAGTCATGCACACACACAACAGTCATACACACTCACAAGAGTCACACACAACAGTCACACACAAAAGTCACACACAACAGTCATACACAAACACACACCAGTCACACACAACTTTCACACACAACAGTCAAACACACAAGTCACACACAACAGTCATACACACACACAACAGTCAAACACAACCGTCACACTAAACAATCATACACACATACATTAGTCACACACATCAGTCATACACACACACACACACACACACACACACACACACACACACACACACACACACACACACACACACACACACACACACACACACACAACAGTCACACACAACAGTCATACACGCACACAACAGTCATACACACACACAACAGTCACACACAACTGTCATACACACACACACACAACAGTCACACACAACAGTCGCAAACAACAGTCATACACACACACACACACAACAGTCACACACAATAGTCATACACACACACACACAAGAGTCACACGCAACAGTCATACACAACAGTCTTACACACACAACAGTCATACACACACACAACAGTCACACACAACAATCATTCACATACACATAACAGTGATGCACATACATACAACAGTCACACACAACAGTCATAACCATACACACAGCAGTCACACACACCAGTCACACACAACAGTCATAAACACACAACAGTCACACACACACAACAGTCACACAGAACAGTCATACACACACACACAACAGTCACACAAAACAGTCATACACACACACACAACAGTCATACAAACACACAACAGTCACACACAAGTCACAATCAACAGTCATACACACACACACAACAGTCACACAAAACAGACACACACAACAGTCATACACACACACAACAGGCACACACACACACAACTTCAACACACAACAGTCACACACACACACACACAACAGTCACACATAACTGTCAAACACATTCACACAACAGACAGTCACACACAACAGTCACACGCAACAGTCATATACACACACACACAAAAGTCACACTCAACAGTCATACACACACACACAACAGTCACACAACAGTCACACATAACAGTCACACACAACAGTTATACACAACACAACGGTCATACACACACACAACAGTCATACACACACACACACACACACACACACACACACACACACACACACACACACACACACACACAACAGTCACACACAACAGTCATACACACACAACAGTCACACACAATAGTCATACACACACACAACGGTCATACACATACACAACAGTCACACACAAGAATCATACTCACACACACACAACAGTCACACACAACAGTCTCACACAAGTCACAATCAACAGTCATACACACACACACATCAGTCATACACACACACACACACACACACACACACACACACACACACACACACACACACACACACACACACACACACACACACACACACACACACACACACACACAACAGTCACACACATCAGTCATACACACACACAACAGTCATACACACACACAACAGTCACACACAACTGTCATACACACACACACACAACAGTCATACACACACACACAACAGTCATACACACACACACACACAAGAATCACACGCAACAGTCATACACAACAGTCTTACACACACAACAGTCATACACACACACAACAGTCACACACAACAATCATACACATACACACAACAGTGATGCACATACACACAACAGTCACACACAACAGACATACCCATACACACAGCAGTCACACACACCAGTCACACACAACAGTCATACACACACAACAGTCACACACACATAACAGTCCCACACAACAGTCATACACACACACAACAATCATACACACTCCCTACAGTCACACTTACCAGTCATACACATACACACAACAGTAACACACAACAGTCATACACATACACACAACAGTCACACAGAACAGTCATACACACACACACAACAGTCACACAAAACAGTCATACACACACACACAACAGTCATACACACACACAACAATCATACACATACACACAACAGTGATGCACATACACACAACAGTCACACACAACAGTCATACCCATACACACAGCAGTCACACACACCAGTCACACACAACAGTCATACACACACAACAGTCACACACACACAACAGTCACACACAACAGTCATATACACACACAACAATCATACACACTCCCAACAGTCACACATACCAGTCATACACATACACACAACAATCACACACAACAGTCATACACACACACACAACAGTCACACAGAACAGTCATACACACACACACAACAGTCACACAAAACAGTCATACACACACACACACAACAGTCATACATACACACAACAGTCACACACAATTCACAATCAACAGTCATACACACACACACAACAGTCACACAAAACAGACACACACAACAGTCATACACACACACAACAGGCACACACACACACAACTTTAACACACAACAGTCACACACACACACACACAACAGTCACACATAACTGTCAAACACATTCACACAACAGACAGTCCCACACAACAGTCACACGCAACAGTCATATACACACACACACAAAAGTCACACTCAACAGTCATACACACACACACAACAGTCACACAACAGTCACACATAACAGTCACACACAACAGTTATTCACAACACAACGGTCATACACACACACAACAGTCATACACACACACACACACACACACACACACACACACACACACACACACACACACACACACACAACAGTCACACACAACAGTCATACACACACAACAGTCACACACAATAGTCATACACACACACACAACGGTCATACACATACACAACAGTCACACACAAGAATCATACACACACACAACAGTCACACACAACAGTCTCACACAAGTCACAATCAACAGTCATACACACACACACACATCAGTCATACACACACACACACACACACACACACACACACACACACACACACACACACACACACACACACATACACACACACACACACACACACACACACACACACACACACACACACAACAGTCACACACAACAGTCATACACACACACAACAGTCATACACACACACAACAGTCACACACAACTGTCATACACACACACACACAACAGTCACAAACAACAGTCATACACACACACACACACAGCAGTCATACACACACACACAACAGTCATACACACACACACACACAAGAATCACACGCAACAGTCATACACAACAGTCTTACACACACAACAGTCATACACACACACAACAGTCACACACAACAATCATACACATACACACAACAGTGATGCACATACACACAACAGTCACACACAACAGACATACCCATACACACAGCAGTCACACACACCAGTCACACACAACAGTCATACACACACAACAGTCACACACACATAACAGTCCCACACAACAGTCATACACACACACAACAATCATACACACTCCCTACAGTCACAATTACCAGTCATACACATACACACAACAGTCACACACAACAGTCATACACATACACACAACAGTCACACAGAACAGTCATACACACACACACAACAGTCACACAAAACAGTCATACACACACACACAACAGTCATACACACACACAACAGTCACACACAACAATCATACACATACACACAACAGTGATGCACATACACACAACAGTCACACACAACAGTCATACCCATACACACAGCAGTCACACACACCAGTCACACACAACAGTCATACACACACAACAGTCACACACACACAACAGTCACACACAACAGTCATACACACACACAACAATCATACACACTCCCAACAGTCACACATACCAGTCATACACATACACACAACAATCACACACAACAGTCATAAACACACACACAACAGTCACACAGAACAGTCATACACACACACACAACAGTCACACACAACAGTCACACACAACAGTCATACACAACACAACGGTCATACACACACACAACAGTCATACACACACACACACACACACACACACACACACACACACACACACACACAACAGTCACACACAACAGTCATACACACACAACACTCACACACAATTGTCATACACACACACACAACGGTCATACACATACACAACAGTCACACACAAGAATCATAAACACACACACACACACAACAGTCACACACAACAGTCATACACACACACACAACAGTCATACACACACACAACAGTCACAAACAAGTCACAATCAACAGTCATACACACACACTCAACAGTTATACACACTCAACAGTCATACACAACAGTCATACTCACACACACAACAGGTACACACAACAGTCATACACACACACAACAGTCACACACACACACACAAGAGTAACACACAACAGTCATCCACACACACATAACAGTCACACACAACAGTCATACACAACACACACAAAAGTCACACATAACATCCATACACACACGCAACAGTCACACACAACAGTCACATACAAGAGTTATACACAACACAACAGGTATACACACACACAAAACAGTCACACACAAAACAGTCACACACAACAGTCACAAAAAACAGTCACACACAACTGTCACACACAACAGTCACAAAAAACAGTCATACACACACACACACAACAGTCACACTCAACAGTCATACACACAACAGTCATACACACACAGACACAACAGTCATACACACACACACACACAACAGTCATACACACACACAACAGTCACACACATCAGTCATACATACACACAACAGTCACACACAACAGTCGTACACACACACACAACAGTCACGCAAAACAGTCATACACACACACAACAGTCACGCACAACAGTCATGCACACACACAACAGTCACACACAACAGTCATACACACACACAACAGGCACACACAACTGTCATACAAACACACACACAACAGTCACAAACAACAGTCATACACACACACACACACAACAGTCATACACACACACACAACAGTCATACACACACACACACAAGAATCACACGCAACAGTCATACACAACAGTCTTACACACACAACAGTCATACACACACACAACAGTCACACACAACAATCATACACACACACACAACAGTCATACACACACACAACAGTCACAAACAAGTCACAATCAACAGTCATACACACACACTCAACAGTTATACACACTCAACAGTCATACACAACAGTCATACACACACACACACAACAGTCACACAGAACAGTCATACACACACACACAACAGTCTCACAAAACAGTCATACACACACACACAACAGTCATACACACACACAACAGTCACACACAACAATCATACACATTCACACAACAGTGATGCACATACACACAACAGTCACACACAACAGTCATACCCATACACACAGCAGTCACACACACCAGTCACACACAACAGTCATACACACACAACAGTCACACACACACAACAGTCACACACAACAGTCATACACACACACAACAATCATACACACTCCCAACAGTCACACTTACCAGTCATACACATACACACAACAGTCATACACACACACACAACAGTCACACAGAACAGTCATACACACACACACAACAGTCACACAAAACAGTCATACACACACACACACAACAGTCATACATACACACAACAGTCACACACAATTCACAATCAACAGTCATACACACACACACAACAGTCACACAAAACAGACACACACAACAGTCATACACACACACAACAGGCACACACACACACAACAGTAACACACAACAGTCACACACACACACACACACACCAGTCACACACACACACACACAACAGTCACACATAACTGTCAAACACATTCACACAACAGTCACACACACACACAACAGTAACACACAACAGTCATACACACACACATAACAGTCACACACAACAGTCACACGCAACAGTCATATATACACACACACAAAAGTCACACACAACAGTCATACACACACACACAACAGTCACACAACAGTCACACACAACAGTCACACACAACAGTCATACACAACACAACGGTCATACACACACACAACAGTCATACACACACACACACACACACACACACACACACACACACACACACACACACACACACACACACACACACACAACAGTCACACACAACAGTCATACACACACAACACTCACACACAATAGTCATACACACACACAACGGTCATACACATACACAACAGTCACACACAAGAATCATAAACACACACACACATAAGAGTCACACACAACAGTCATACACAACACACACAAAAGTCACACACAACAACCATACACACACGCAACAGTCACACACAACAGTCACACACAACAGTCACATACAAGAGTTATACACAACACAACAGGTATACACACACACAAAACAGTCACACACAACAGTCATACACACACACACAACAGTCACACAGAACAGTCATACACACACACACAACAGTCACACAAAACAGTCATACACACACACACACAACAGTCATACATACACACAACAGTCACACACAATTCACAATCAACAGTCATACACACACACACAACAGTCACACAAAACAGACACACACAACAGTCATACACACAGACAACAGGCACACACACACACAACAGTAACACACAACAGTCACACACACACACACACACACCAGTCACACACACACACACACAACAGTCACACATAACTGTCAAACACATTCACACAACAGTCACACACACACACAACAGTAACACACAACAGTCATACACACACACATAACAGTCACACACAACAGTCACACGCAACAGTCATATATACACACACACAAAAGTCACACACAACAGTCATACACACACACACAACAGTCACACAACAGTCACACACAACAGTCACACACAACAGTCATACACAACACAACGGTCATACACACACACAACAGTCATACACACACACACACACACACACACACACACACACACACACACACACACACACACACACACACACACACACACACAACAGTCACACACAACAGTCATACACACACAACACTCACACACAATAGTCATACACACACACAACGGTCATACACATACACAACAGTCACACACAAGAATCATAAACACACACACACATAAGAGTCACACACAACAGTCATACACACCACACACAAAAGTCACACACAACATCCATACACACACGCAACAGTCACACACAACAGTCACACACAACAGTCACATACAAGAGTTATACACAACACAACAGGTATACACACACACAAAACAGTCACACACAACAGTCACAAAAAACAGTCATACACACACACACACAACAGTCACACTCAACAGTCATACACACACACAACAGTCATACACACACAGACACAACAGTCATACACACACACACACACAACAGTCATACACACACACAACAGTCACACACATCAGTCATACATACACACAACAGTCATACACACACACACACAACAGTCACGCAAAACAGTCATGCACACACACAACAGTCACGCACAACAGTCATGCACACACACACAACAGTCACACACAACAGTCATACACACACACAACAGTCACACACAACAGTCATACACACACACAACAGTCATACACACACACAACAGTCACACACAACTGTCATACACACACACACAACAGTCACAAACAACAGTCATACACACACACACACACAACAGTCATACACACACACAACAGTCATACACACACACACACAAGAATCACACGCAACAGTCATACACAACAGTCTTACACACACAACAGTCATACACACACACAACAGTCACACACAACAATCATACACATACACACAACAGTGATGCACATACACACAACAGTCACACACAACAGTCATACCCATACACACAGCAGTCACACACACCAGTCACACACAACAGTCATACACACACAACAGCCACACACACATAACAGTCCCACACGACAGTCATACACACACACAACAATCATACACACTCCCAACAGTCACACTTACCAGTCATACACATACACACAACAGTCACACACAACAGTCATACACACAAACACAACAGTCACACACAACAGTCATACACACACACACAGCAGTCACACAAAACAGTCATACACACACACACAACAGTCATACACACACACAACAGTCACACACAACAATCATACACATACACACAACAGTGATGCACATACACACAACAGTCACACACAACAGTCATACCCATACACACAGCAGTCACACACACCAGTCACACACAACAGTCATACACACACAACAGTCACACACACACAACAGTCACACACAACAGTCATACACACACACAACAATCATACACACTCCCAACAGTCACACTTACCAGTCATACACATACACACAACAGTCACACACAACAGTCAAACACACACACACAACAGTCACACAGAACAGTCATACACACACACACAACAGTCACACAAAACAGTCATACACACACACACACAACAGTCATACAAACACACAACAGTCACACACAATTCACAATCAACAGTCATACACACACAACAGTCACACACAACAGTCATACACACACAACAGTCACACACACACAACAGTCACACACAACAGTCATACACACACACAACAATCATACACACTCCCAACAGTCACACTTACCAGTCATACACATACACACAACAGTCACACACAACAGTCATACACACACACACAACAGTCACACAGAACAGTCATACACACACACACAACAGTCACACAGAACAGTCATACACACACACACAACAGTCACACAAAACAGTCATACACACACACACACAACAGTCATACAAACACACAACAGTCACACACAATTCACAATCAACAGTCATACACACACACAACAGTCACACAAAACAGTCATACACACACACACACACAACAATCACACTCAACAGTCACAATCAACAGTCATACACACACACAATTGTCACACACAACAGACACACACAACAGTCATACACACACACAGCAGTCACACACACACACACAACAATAACACACAACAGTCGTATACACACACACACAACAGTCATACACATACACATAACAGTCACACACAACACTCATACACACACACACACAAATGTCACACACAACAGTCATGCACACACACAACAGTCACACACAACAGTCACACACAAGAGTCATACACAACACAACAGTCATACACACACACAACAGTCACAAAAAACAGACACACACTCAACAGTCACACACAACAGTCACAAAAAATAGTCACACACTACAGTCATACACACACACACACAACAGTCACACACAACAGTCATACACACACGACAGTCACACACAACAGTCATACACACACACAAGTCATACACACACACACAACAGTCATACACACACACAACAGTCTCACACAACAGTCATACACACACACAACAGTCACACACAAGTCACAATCAAGAGTCATACACACACACAACAGTTAAACACACACACACAACAGTAATACTCACACACTCAACAGTCACACACAACAGTCATACACACACACAACAGTCACACACACACTCAACAATCATACACACACACAACAGTCACACACAAGGCACAATCAACATTCATACTCACACACACAACAGTTATACACACACAACAGTCATACACAACAGACTACTCACAGACACACAACAGTCATACACACACACAACAGTCACACACACACACAACAGTAACACACAACAGTCATAGACACACACACAACAGTCACACACAACAGTCATACACACACTCCAGTCATACACACACTCATAACAGTCACACACAACAGTCATTCACAACAAAACAGTCATACACACACAGAACAGTCATACACACACACAAGAGTCACACACAACAGTCACAAAAAACAGTCACACACAACAGTCACAAAAAACAGTCACACACAACAGTCACAAAAAACAGTCACACACAACAGTCACACACAACAGTCACAAAAAAACAGTCACACACAACAGTCATACACAAACACACACAACAGTCATACACACACAACAGTCACACACAAGTCACAATCAACAGTTATACACACAACAGTCACACACAACAGTCATACACACACAACAGTCACACACAAGTCACAATCAACAGTTATACACACACACACAACAGTTATACACACACAACAGTCATGCACAACAGTCATACTCACACACACCAGTCACACAAAACAGTCATACACACACACAACAGTGAAACACATCAGTCATACACACACACACACAACAGTCATACATACACACAACAGTCACACACAACAGTCATACATATACACAACAGTCACGCACAACAGTCATACACATACACACAACAGTCTTGCACATACACACAACAGTCACACACAACAATCATACACACACACAACAGTCACACACACAGCAGTCATACACAACAGTCATACTCACACACAACCCAGTCACACACAACAGTCATACACAACAGTCATACACACACATACACACAACAGTCACACAGAATTGTCATACACACACACACAACAGTCATATACACATACAACAGTCACACACACACACAACAGTAACACACAACAGTCATACACACACACAAAAGTCACACAAAACAGTCATCCACACACACATAACAGTCACACACAACACACACAAAAGTCATACACAACATCCATACACACACACAACAGTCACACACAACAGTCACACACAACAGTCACACACAACAGTCACATACAAGAGTTATACACAACAGAACAGTCATACACACACACACACAACAGTCACACTCAACAGTCATACACACACACTCACAATAGTAACACACAACGGTCATACACACACACACAACAGTCACACAAAACAGTCATACACACACACACACACAACAGTCACACACAACAGTCATACACACATACAACAGTCACACACAAGTCACAATTAACAGTCATACACACACACAACAGTTATACAAACACAACAGTAATACACAACAGTCATACTCACACTCACAACAGTCACACACAAGAGTCATACAGAACACAACTGTCATACACACACACAACAGTCATACACTCTCACACAACAGTCACACACAACAGTCACAAAAAACAGTCACACACAACAGTCATACACACACAAACAACAGTCATACACACACACAACAGTCATACACACACACAACAATCATACACACACACAACAGTCATACACACACACAACAGTCATACACACACACAACATTCATACACACACACACAACAGTTACACAAAACAGTCATACACAAACACACAACAGTGACAAACAACAGTCATACACACACACAACAGTCACACACAAGTCACAATCAACAGTTATACACACATACACAACAGTTATACACACACAACAGTCATACACAACAGTCATACTCACACACACAACAGTCACACACAACAGTCATACACACACACAGAACAGTCACACACACACACAACAGTCACACACAACAGTCACACACAACAGTCACATACAAGAGTTATACACAACACAATTGGTATACACACACACAAAACAGTCACACACAACAGTCACAAAAAACAGTCACACACAACTGTCACACACAACAGTCACAAAAAACAGTCATACACACACACACACAACAGTCACACTCAACAGTCATACACACACACAACAGTCATACACACACAGACACAACAGTCATACACACACACACACACAACAGTCATACACACACACAACAGTCACACACATCAGTCATACATACACACAACAGTCACACACAACAGTCATACACACACACAACAGTCACACACAACAGTCATACACACACACACAACAGTCATGCACACACACAATAGTCATATACACACACAACAGTCACACACAACAGTCATTCACCGACACACACACACACAACAGTCACACACAACAGTCATACACAACAGTCATACACAAACACACAACAGTCACACACAAGTTTCACACACAACAGTCAAACACACCAATCACACACAACATTCATACACACATACAACATTCAAACACAACACTCACACACAACAATCATACACATACACATCAGTCATACACACACACACACAACAGTCACACATAACAGTCACACACACACACAACAGTCATATACACACACACAACAGTCATACACACACACAACAGTCACACACAACAGTCATACACACACACACAACAGTCATGCACACACACACACACACAACAGTCACGCACAACAGTCACACACAACAGTCACACACAACAGTCATACACACACACAAAAGTCACACACACAACAGCCATACACACACACAACAGTCATTCACAAACACAACAGTCATACAAACACTCAACAGTCACACACACACACACACACACACACACACAGTCGCACACAACAGTCATACACACACACACACAACAATCACACACAACAGTCATACACACACAACAGTCACACACAAGTCACAATCAACAGTCATACACACACACAACAGTTATACACACACACAATAGTCATACACAACAGTCATACTCAGACAACCAACAGTCACACACAACAGTCATACACAACACAACAGTCAAACACACATACACACAACATTCACACTCAACAGTCACAAAAAACAGACACACACAACAGTCATACACACACACACACACAACAGTCACACACAACAGTCATACACACACAACAGTCATACACACACAACAGTCACACACAACAGTCATACACACACAACAGTCACACACAACAGTCATACACACACACACAAGTCATACACACACACAACAGTCACACACAACACACACAACAGTCATACACACACACACAAGTCATACACACACACACAACAGTCATACACACACACAATAGTCACACACAACAGTCATACACTCACACAATAGTCACACTCAAGTCACAATCAACAGTCATACATACACACAACAGTTAAACACACACACAACAGTCGTACACAACACTCATACTCAGGCACACAACAGTCATACACAACACAGCAGTCATACACATACAGAACAGTCATACACTCACACGCACACAACATTCTCACTCAACAGTCACAAAAAACAGACACACACAACAGTCACACACAACAGTCACAAAAAACAGTCACACACAACAGTCATACACACACACACACACACAACAGTCACACACAACAGTCACACACAACAGTCATGCACACAAACAATAGTCATATACTCACACAACAGTCTCACACAACAGTCATTCACAGACACAAACACACACACACACAACAGTCACACAAAACAAACATACACACAAACACACACAACAGTCACACACAACAGTCACACACATCAATCACACACACAACAGTCATACACACACACACAACAGTCATGAACACACACACAACAGTCATGAACACACACAACAGTCATACACACTCACAACAGTTATACACACACACAAGAGTCACACACAACAGTCACACACAAGACACACACAACAGTCATACACAAACACACAACAGTCATACACACACACAAACGTCAAACACACCAGTCAAACACAACAGTCATACACACACACAACAGTGAAACACATCAGTCATACACACACACACAACAGCCATACATACACACAACAGTCATACACACACAACAGTCATACACACAAACTACAGTCATACACACACACATACAACAGTTATACACACACACACAACAGTCATACACACACTCACAACAGACACACACAACAGTCATACACATATACAACAGTCATACACACACACACACAACAGTCATACATACACACAACAGTCACACACAACAGTCATAAACATACACACAACAGTCTTGCACTTACACACAATAGTCACACACAACAATCATACACACACACAACAGTCACACACACAGCAGTCATACACAACAGTCATACTCACACACAACAGTCATAAACACACACAACAGTCATACACAACAGTCATACACACACATACACACAACAGTCACACATAATTGTCATACACACACACACAACAGTCACACACAACAGTCATACACAAATACAACAGTCACACACACACACAACAGTAACACACAACAGTCATACACACACACAAAAGTCACACACACAAAAGTCACACACAACAGTCATCCACACACACATAACAGTCACACACAACACACACACACAAAAGTCACACACAACAGTCATACACACACACAACAGTCACACACAACAGTCACACACAACAGTCACAAAAAAAGTCACACACAACAGTCACACACAACAGTCACAAAAAACAGTCATACACACACACACAACAGTCACACTCAACAGTCATGCACACACACAACAGTAACACAGAACAGTCATAAACACACACACAACATTTACAAAAAACAGTCATACACACACACACAACAGTCATACACACATTCAACAGACACACACAAGTCACAATTAACAGTCTTACACACACACACAACAGTTATACACACACAACAGTAATACACAAAATTCATACTCACGCACACAACAGTCACACACAACAGTCACACACAAAAGTCATACACAACACAACAGTCATACACACACACAACAGTCACAACAGTCATACACACACACAACAGTCACAAAAAACAGTCACACACAACAGTCACACACAACAGTCACAAAAAACAGTCACACACAACAGTCACACACAACAGTCACAAAAAACAGTCACACACAACAGTCATACACACACACACACACAACAGTCACACACAACAGTCATACACACACACAACAGTCATACACACACACAACAGTCACACACATCAGTCATACATACACACAACAGTCACACACAACAGTCATACACACACACAACAGTCACACACAACAGTCATACACACAAACACAACAGTCACACACAACAGTCATGCACACACACAATAGTCATATACACACACAACAGTCACACACAACAGTCATTCACCGACACACACACACACAACAGTCACACACAACAGTCATACACAACAGTCATACACAAACACACAACAGTCACACACAAGTTTCACACACAACAGTCAAACACACCAATCACACACAACATTCATACACACATACAACATTCAAACACAACACTCACACACAACAATCATACACATACACATCAGTCATACACACACACACACAACAGTCACACATAACAGTCACACACACACACAACAGTCATATACACACACACAACAGTCATACACACACACAACAGTCACACACAACAGTCATACACACACACACAACAGTCATGCACACACACACACACACAACAGTCACGTACAACAGTCACACACAACAGTCACACACAACAGTCATACACACACACAAAAGTCACACACACAACAGCCATACACACACACAACAGTCATTCACAAACACAACAGTCATACAAACACTCAACAGTCACACACACACACACACACACACACACACACACAGTCGCACACAACAGTCATACACACACACACACACACAACAATCACACACAACAGTCATACACACACAACAGTCACACACAAGTCACAATCAACAGTCATACACACACACAACAGTTATACACACACACAATAGTCATACACAACAGTCATACTCAGACAACCAACAGTCACACACAACAGTCATACACAACACAACAGTCAAACACACATACACACAACATTCACACTCAACAGTCACAAAAAACAGACACACACAACAGTCACACACAACAGTCACAAAAACAGTCACACACAACAGTCATACACACACACACACACAACAGTCACACACAACAGTCATACACACACAACAGTCATACACACACAACAGTCACACACAACAGTCATACACACACAACAGTCATACACACACAACAGTCACACACAACAGTCATACACACACACACAAGTCATACACACACACACAACAGTCACACACAACACACACAACAGTCATACACACACACACAAGTCATACACACACACAACAGTCATACACACACACAATAGTCACACACAACAGTCATACACTCACACAATAGTCACACACAAGTCACAATCAACAGTCATACATACACACAACAGTTAAACACACACACAACAGTCGTACACAACACTCATACTCAGGCACACAACAGTCATACACAACACAGCAGTCATACACATACAGAACAGTCATACACTCACACGCACACAACATTCTCACTCAACAGTCACAAAAAACAGACACACACAACAGTCACACACAACAGTCACAAAAAACAGTCACACACAACAGTCATACACACACACACACACACAACAGTCACACACAACAGTCACACACAACAGTCATGCACACAAACAATAGTCATATACTCACACAACAGTCTCACACAACAGTCATTCACAGACACAAACACACACACACACAACAGTCACACAAAACAAACATACACACAAACACACAGAACAGTCACACACAACAGTCACACACATCAATCACACACACAACAGTCATACACACACACACACAACAGTCATGAACACACACACAACAGTCATGAACACACACAACAGTCATACACACTCACAACAGTTATACACACACACAAGAGTCACACACAACAGTCACACACAAGACACACACAACAGTCATACACAAACACACAACAGTCATACACACACACAAACGTCAAACACACCAGTCAAACACAACAGTCATACACACACACAACAGTGAAACACATCAGTCATACACACACACACAACAGCCATACATACACACAACAGTCATACACACACAACAGTCATACACACAAACTACAGTCATACACACACACATACAACAGTTATACACACACACACAACAGTCATACACACACTCACAACAGACACACACAACAGTCATACACATATACAACAGTCATACACACACACACACACAACAGTCATACATACACACAACAGTCACACACAACAGTCATAAACATACACACAACAGTCTTGCACTTACACACAATAGTCACACACAACAATCATACACACACACAACAGTCACACACACAGCAGTCATACACAACAGTCATACTCACACACAACAGTCATAAACACACACAACAGTCATACACAACAGTCATACACACACATACACACAACAGTCACACAGAATTGTCATACACACACACACAACAGTCACACACAACAGTCATACACACATACAACAGTCACACACACACACAACAGTAACACACAACAGTCATACACACACACAAAAGTCACACACACAAAAGTCACACACAACAGTCATCCACACACACATAACAGTCACACACAACACACACACACAAAAGTCACACACAACAGTCATACACACACACAACAGTCACACACAACAGTCACACACAACAGTCACAAAAAAAAGTCACACACAACAGTCACACACAACAGTCACAAAAAACAGTCATACACACACACACAACAGTCACACTCAACAGTCATGCACACACACAACAGTAACACAGAACAGTCATAAACACACACACAACATTTACAAAAAACAGTCATACACACACACACAACAGTCACACACAACAGTCATACACACATTCAACAGTCACACACAAGTCACAATTAACAGTCTTACACACACACACAACAGTTATACACACACAACAGTAATACACAAAATTCATACTCACGCACACAACAGTCACACACAACAGTCACACACAAAAGTCATACACAACACAACAGTCATACACACACACAACAGTCACAACAGTCATACACACACACAACAGTCACAAAAAACAGTCACACACAACAGTCACACACAACAGTCACAAAAAACAGTCACACACAACAGTCACACACAACAGTCACAAAAAACAGTCACACACAACAGTCATACACACACACACACAACAGTCACACACAACAGTCATACACACACACAACAGTCATACACACACACAACAGTCACACACATCAGTCATACATACACACAACAGTCACACACAACAGTCATACACACACACAACAGTCACACACAACAGTCATACACACACACACAACAGTCACACACAACAGTCATGCACACACACAATAGTCATATACACACACAACAGTCACACACAACAGTCATTCACCGACACACACACACACAACAGTCACACACAACAGTCATACACAACAGTCATACACAAACACACAACAGTCACACACAAGTTTCACACACAACAGTCAAACACACCAATCACACACAACATTCATACACACATACAACATTCAAACACAACACTCACACACAACAATCATACACATACACATCAGTCATACACACACACACACAACAGTCACACATAACAGTCACACACACACACAACAGTCATATACACACACACAACAGTCATACACACACACAACAGTCACACACAACAGTCATACACACACACACAACAGTCATGCACACACACACACACACAACAGTCACGCACAACAGTCACACACAACAGTCACACACAACAGTCATACACACACACAAAAGTCACACACACAACAGCCATACACACACACAACAGTCATTCACAAACACAACAGTCATACAAACACTCAACAGTCACACACACACACACACACACACACACAGTCGCACACAACAGTCATACACACACACACACACACAACAATCACACACAACAGTCATACACACACAACAGTCACACACAAGTCACAATCAACAGTCATACACACACACAACAGTTATACACACACACAATAGTCATACACAACAGTCATACTCAGACAACCAACAGTCACACACAACAGTCATACACAACACAACAGTCATACACACTCTCAACAGTCATACACACACACAAGAGTCACACACAACAGTCACACACAAAAGTCACACACAACAGTCATTCACAAACACAACAGTCAAACACACCAATCACACACAACATTCATACACACATACAACATTCAAACACAACACTCACACACAACAATCATACACATACACATCAGTCATACACACACACACACAACAGTCACACACACACACACACAACAGTCACACACAACAGTCATACACACACACAACAGTCATACACACACACAACAGACACACACAACAGTCATACACACACGCACACAACAGTCATACACACACACAAAACAGTCATACACACACACACACAACTGTCACACTCAACAGTCATACACACACACAACAGTCACACACAACAGTCTTACACACACACATAACAGTCACACACAATAGTCACACAAAACAATCATACACACACACACACAAAAGTCACACACAACAGTCATGCACACACACAACAGTCTCACACAAGTCACAATCAACAGTCATACACACACACAACAGTTATACATACACACAATAGTCATACACAACAGTCATATTCAGACACACAACAGTCACACACAACAGGCATACACAACACAACAGTCATACACACACACAAGTCATACACACACACAACAGTCACACACAGCAGTCACACACAACAGTCATACACTCACATAACAGTCACACAGAAGTCACAATCAACAGTCATACACACACACACAACAGTCATACACAACAGTCATACACACACACAACAGTCATACACACACACAACAGTCAGACACAACAGTCACAAAAAGCAGTCACACACAACAGTCATACACAAACACACACAACAGTCACACACAACAATCATTCACACACACACACACACAACAGTCATACACACACACAACAGTCAGACACAACAGTCACAAAAAGCAGTCACACACAACAGTCATACACAAACACACACAACAGTCACACACAACAATCATACACACACACACACACAACAGTCATACACAACACTCACACACAACAGTCATACACTCACACATAACAGTCACACACAACAGTCATACACAACAAAACAGTCATACACACACACAACAGTCATACACACACACAACAGTCACACACAACAGTCACAAAAAGCAGTCACACACAACAGTCATACACACACACACACAACAGTCACACACAACAATCATACACACACACACACACACACACAACAGTCATACACACACAACAGTCACACAAAACAGTCATACACACACACACACACAACAGTCATACACACACACAACAGTCACACACAACAGTCATATACACACACACAACAGTCACACAAAACAGTCATACACACACACACAACAGTCATACACACACACAACAGTCACACACAAGTCACAATCAACAGTCATACACACCCACATAACAGTCACACACACAACAGTCACACACACACACAACAGTCACACACACTCACAACAATCACACACAATAGTCACACACAATTGTCATACACATACACACAACAGTCACACACACACACACACACACAACAGTAACACACAACAGTCATGCACACACACACACAACAGTCATGCACACACACACAACAGTCACACACATCAGTCATACATACACACACAACAGTCATACACACACACACAACAGTCACACACAACAGTCTTACTCACTGACAACAGTCACACCCAACAGTCACACACAACAGTCATACACACATACACAACAGTCATGCACACACACAATAGTCATATACACACACAACAGTCATTCACAGACACACACAACAGTCACACACAACAGTCACACACAGCAATCACAAACAACAGTCATACACACACACACAACAGTCACAAACAACTTTCACACACAAGAGTCAAACACACCAGTCACACACAACAGTCATACACACACACAACAGTGAAACACATCAGTCATACACAGACACACACACAACAGTCACACACAACAGTCATACATACACACAACAGTCACACACAACAGTCATACACACACACAACATTCATACACACACACTACAGTCATACACACACACAACAGTCACACACAACAGTCACACACAACAGTCATACACATATACAACAGTCATACACAACAGTCATACACACACACACATAACAGTCATACACATACACACAACAGTCATGCACATACACACAACAGTCACGCACAACAATCATACACACACACAACAGTCACACACACAGCAGTCATACACACACATACACACAACAGTCACACCCAATTGTCATAAACATACACACAACAGTCACACACACACAGACAACAGTTACACACAACTTTCACACACAACTGTTAAACACACCAGTCTCACACAAAAGTCACACACAACAGTCATACACAAACACACAACAGTCACAAACAACTTTCAGACACAATAGTCATACACACACACAACAGTCAAACACACCAGTCACACACAACAGTCACACACAACAGTCTTACTCACTGACAACAGTCACACCCAACAGTCACACACAACAGTCATACACACATACACAACAGTCATGCACACACACAATAGTCATATACACACACAACAGTCATTCACAGACACACACAACAGTCACACACAACAGTCACACACAGCAATCACAAACAACAGTCATACACACACACACAACAGTCACAAACAACTTTCACACACAAGAGTCAAACACACCAGTCACACACAACAGTCATACACACACACAACAGTGAAACACATCAGTCATACACAGACACACACACAACAGTCACACACAACAGTCATACATACACACAACAGTCACACACAACAGTCATACACACACACAACATTCATACACACACACTACAGTCATACACACACACAACAGTCACACACAACAGTCACACACAACAGTCATACACATATACAACAGTCATACACAACAGTCATACACACACACATATAACAGTCATACACATACACACAACAGTCATGCACATACACACAACAGTCACGCACAACAATCATACACACACACAACAGTCACACACACAGCAGTCATACACACACATACACACAACAGTCACACCCAATTGTCATAAACATACACACAACAGTCACACACACACAGACAACAGTTACACACAACTTTCACACACAACTGTTAAACACACCAGTCTCACACAAAAGTCACACACAACAGTCATACACAAACACACAACAGTCACAAACAACTTTCAGACACAATAGTCATACACACACACAACAGTCAAACACACCAGTCACACACAACAGTCATACACACACACAACAGTGAAACACATCAGTCATACACAGACACACACACAACAGTCACACACAACAGTCATACATACACACAACAGTCACACACAACAGTCATACACACACACAACAGTCATACACACACACAACAATCCTACATACACACAACAGTCACATACAACAGTAACACACATATACAACAGTCATACACAACAGTCATACACAACAGTCATACACAAACACACGTAACAGTCATACACATACACACAACAGTCATGCACATACACACAACAGTCACACACAACAATAATACACACACACAACAGTCACACACACAGCAGTCATACACACACATACACACAACAGTCACACCCAATTGTCATACACATACACACAACAGTCACACACACACAGACAACAGTTACACACAACTTTCACACACAACTGTTAAACACACCAGTCACACACAACAGTCATACACACACACAACAAACACAACAGTCACACACAACAATCATACAAACACACGTCAGTCACACAGATCTGTCATACACACACTCAAACAACAGTCACACACAACAGTCTTACACATACACACAACTGTGATGTACATACACACAACAGTCACACACAATAGTCATACACATACACAGCAGTAACACACAAAATTCACACACCACAGTCATACACAAACACACAACAGTCACATACAACTTTCACACACAACAGTTATATACACACACAACAGTCAAACACACCAGTCACACACAACAGTCAAACACACCAGTCACACACAACAGTCATACACACACAACAAACACAACAGTCACACTCAACAATCATACAAACACATGTCAGTCACACACACATCAGTCATACACACACACACACAACAGTCACATACAACAGTCATACACACACAACAGTCATACACACACAACTGTCACACACAACAGTCATACACACACACTACAGTCATACACACACACAACAGTCATACACACACAACAGTCACACACAACAGTCATACACACACACAAGAGTCACACACAACAGTCATACAAACACACACAACAGTCACACACAACTGTAATCACACACACACAACAGTCATTCACACACACACAACAGTCATATACATAAACAACAGTCATACACAACAGTCATACACACACACACAACAGTCACACACAACAGTCATACACACACACAACAGTCATACACGCACAACAGTCACACAGAGCAGTCACACACAACAGTCACACACAACAGTCATACACATACACACAACTGTCACACACAACAGTCACACCCACACAACAGTCACACAAAACAGTCATACACACACACAACAGTCATACATACACCCAAAAGTCATACACACACCCAACAGTCACACTTAACAGTTATACAAATACACACTACAGTCACACACAACAGTCATACACACACACACACAACAGTCACACACAACAGTCAGACACACACACACACACACACACACACACAATCACACACAACAGTCATACACACACACAACAATCACACTCAACAGTCACAACCAACAGTCATACACACACACACAACTGTCACACACAACAGTCACACACAACAGTCACACAACAGTCACACACAACAGTCACACAAAAGTCATACACACACACAACAGTCATACACACAAACACAACAACCACACACAACTGTCAAACACATTCGCACAACAGTCACACACACATACAACAGCAACACACAACAGTCATACACACACACACAACAGTTACACACAACAGTCATACACACACACATAACAGTCACAGACAACAGTCATACACACACACACAAAAGTCACACACAACAGTCATACACACACACAACAGTCACGCACAACAGTCACACACAACAGTCACACACAACAGTCATACACAACACAACAGTCATACACACAAACAACAGTCATACACACACACACACAACAGTCACACACAACAGTCACAAAAAACAGTCACACACAACAGTCATACACAGACACACAACAGTCACACACAACAGTCATTCACACACACACAACAGTCACACAACAGTCATACACACACACACAACATTAACACACAACAGTCATACACACAAGAGTCACACACAAGTCACAATCAACAGTCAGACACACACACACACACACACACATACACACACACACACACACAACAGTCACACGCAACAGTCATACACACAAACACAACTGTCACACACAACAGTCATGCACACACACAATAGTCATATACACACACAAAAGTCATACACACACACACAACAGTCACACACAACAGTCATACACACACACACACAACAGTCATGCACACACACACAACAGTCACACATAATTGTCATACACATACACACAACAGTCACACACACACACACACACCAGTAACACACATTAGTCATACACACACACACACAACAGTCACACACATCAGTCATACATACACACACAACAGTCACACACAACAGTCATACCCACACACACAACAGTCATGCACACACACAACAGTCACACACACTCACAACAGTCATACACACACACAAGAGTCACACACAACAGTCACTCACAAAAGTGACACACAACAGTCACACACAAAAGTCACACACAAAAGTCATACACAAACACACAATAGTCACACACAACTTTCATTCACAACAGTCATACACACACACAACAGTCAAACACAACAATCATACAAACACACATCAGTCATACACACACACACACACACAGCAGTCACACACAACAGTCACACACAACAGTCATACACACACACAACAGTCATACACACACACACACACAACAGTTACACTCAACAGTCATACACATACACACAACAGTCATTTACACACACACACAACAGTCATACACATACACAAAGGTCATACACAACAGTCATACACACACAACAGTCATACACACACAACAGTCACAAACAACAGTCACACTCAACAG